>NC_134691.1:0-132507 GCF_050947455.1 Rhinoderma darwinii | reverse complement strand
GGCTCAAAAAGAAGCACATTAAGGTCATGGAGTGGCCTAGCCAGTCTCCAGACCTTAATCCCATCGAAAACTTATGGAGGGAGCTGAAGATCCGAGTTGCCAAGCGACAGCCTCGAAATCTTAATTATTTACAGATGATCTGCAAAGAGGAGTGGGCCAAAATTCCATCTAACATGTGTGCAAACCTCATCATCAACTACAAAAAACATCTGACTGCTGTGCGTGCCAACAAGGGTTTTGCCACCAAGTATTAAGTCTTGTTTGCCAAAGGGATCAAATACTTATTTCTCTGTGCACAATGCAAATAAATATATATCATTTTGACAATGTGATTTTCAGTTTTTTTTTATATATAATCTATCTCTCACTGGTAAAAGTAACCTAGCCTAAAAATTCTAGACTGTTCATGTCTTTGACAGTGGGCAAACTTACAAAATCAGCAAGGGATCAAATACTTATTCCTTCACTGTATATACAGATTACACTGGGGCCCCTGATCTATATATACATTACACTGGGGCCCCTGATCTATATATACATTACACTGGGGCCCCTGATCTATATATATATATACACACACATTACACTGGGGCCCCTGATCTCCTCTCTATACATTACACTGGGGCCCCTTATCTCCTCTCCATACATTACAATGGGGCCCCTGATCTCTCTATAAATTAAACTGGAGCCCCTGATCTCCTCTCTATACATTACACTGGGGCCCCTGATCTCCTCTCTATACATTACACTGGGCCCCTGATCTCTCTTTATATTACACTGGGGCCCTGATCTCCTCTCTATATATTACACTGGGGCCCCTGATCTCCTCTCCATATATTACACTGGGGCCCCTGATCTCCTCTCCATATATTACACTGGGGCCCCAGATCTCTCTATATATTATACTGGGGCCCCTGATCTCCTCTCTATACATTACACTGGGGCCCCTGATCTCCTCTCTATACATTACACTGGGGCCCCTGATCTCCTCTCTATACATTACACTGGGCCCCTGATCTCTCTTTATATTACACTGGGGCCCTGATCTCCTCTCTATATATTACACTGGGGCCCCTGATCTCCTCTCCATATATTACACTGGGGCCCCTGATCTCCTCTCCATATATTACACTGGGGCCACTGATCTCCTCTCTATACATTACACTGGGGCCCCTGATCTCCTCTCTACACTGGGGCCCCTGATCTCCTCTCTACACTGGGGCCCCTGATCTCCTCTCTACACTGGGGCCCCTGATCTCTCTATATATTACACTGGGGCCCCTAAACTCCTCTCTATATATTACACTGGGGCCCCTAAACTCCTCTCTATATATTACACTGGGGCCCCTGATCTCCTCTATACATTACACTGGGGCCCCTGATCTCCTCTCTATACATTACACTGGGGCCCCTGATCTCCTCTCTATACATTACACTGGGGCCCCTGATCTCCTCTCCATATATTACACTGGGGCCCCTGATCTCCTCTCTTTATATTACACTGTGGCCCCCCGCACATCCCTTTTGGGGCCCCCATGTCTTACCTGTCCCTGGTGGTCGATATAATAGAAATACTCCCGGCTCCGGGGCTCGGGGCTTTGGCCCTGCACATAATGAAGACACCTGCGGGGGCTCCTGAGACCTGGGAGCGGGGACAGACGGCGGTAGAGGGGATGGAGGCCCGGGATTCCGCGGAGCAGCACTGGGCAGACCATAACTAGGACAGGCCGGGGATCTACCAGCGCCGACAGGCCGCACCGTTACTATGGAAACCGGTCCCGTCACCTGTGAGCACCGGAGGGAACAGAAGACCCGGAGAAACGTTCCGGGTGCAGAAAATCCGAAATCTTTATCCTCGTGCCCAAAACTCATCAGGACGGAATAGAATGCCCGCCACACAGGTACAGCGACCCCCGACCAGACCGGAGGAGGAGGCGGCGGCAAATCTCCCAGGCGGCGCAGTAAACCAGGTCCTGACACCGGGCCGAACATCACGCCATGTCTGCGGCGGTGCCCGGGGGGAATAACTCACTGCTCCCCCACACTGCCCCCTATTTATTTTCTTCTCCCTCTTTCAGTCTTTTGAAGTGACTCTGAGGGGCCCACATAATAGAAGCCCCCATAAGTCGCCCCATTTTATAAATATTTATCACGTTTGTTAACCCTTTAGGGATTTCGCAAAGTGAAGGTGAAATTCACAAATGACATTTATTTTTCCATTTTAATTTTGCTCTATTTATTTCAGTGACACGGCGGATGATAACAGAGAATCACAGCTGAATATTTATTACCCAGAATCCACCGCCATCATACATGTCCCACGTCCGGGCGCGCTGTGCATTGTGGGGGCCCTTTTATTAGATTATATTTTGGGCGCCTCGTCAGGTTTGCAGATCTTGTGCCAAAACCTAAAAAACACCCCGAAAAAGACCCAATAAGAAAACGCCCCGCCCCCTGCCCCCCAGGACTCCTCCAGAGGCGCGGCGACGGTTCTGACCCCCCCCCCCCCCGGTCATTATACGATTCATCAGAACTGGACGTGAAATTGAAATCTAAATGTTTCTAATAAGAAGCTGATTTGGCCGAAATGTTTCATTTCCAGAAGGTCGACAGGAGAGAAGGCCCCCCCCCATATTTACTGCGCAACTTCTCCCGAGTCCGGGGATCCCCCATATGTGGTGGTAACCTGCAGTTTGGGGACACGGCCGGGCTCGGAAGGGAAGGAGCGCCATTAGTTTTCTGTAGCGCAGAATTTACTGTAATGTTTTCCGGACGGCGCGTCGCATTGTCTGAGCTGCCGGGTACAGAGGAAACCACTGAGGAGTTCACCGGGGGTGGGGTGAGCATTTACCGCTTCCGGTGTTTTGCGGAAATTCGTGTGCACTGGACGTCGCGGAGTGAAAATTTAAATTTTTCCATAGATTCGCCCCTGAGAAAAGACGGCTCGGTAAGGTTCACACGGGGCGGATACGCGGCATAAAAGCGGGCAAAAAACCGCATCAAGATACGGAAAGCTGCCGGCCGCTCGCACGATGATGTCTCATCCCAGGAGACCGCGCCGGGGGGAGGACACAGACTTCTGTATTTTTTCTGTGGCGGAACCCGCCGGAAAAAAACGCAACAAATCAGCAGCATTTACGCAAATACAATTAACATGCTGCGGAATAAAACACCGCACCGCAGGTCAATTTCTGAGCGTTTTTTTCTGCTTAACATTTGCGCAGCGTGTGAACTGATCCTAATTATTATGCCGTGTTTTCAGATTTTAGAAACACCCCACATGTGACCCTCATCTTTCGTCTGGACGTACGGCGGGGCTCAGGGGTGAAGGAGCACCGTGCACATTTGAAGACTCATTTGGTGATTTACACCGCATTACCCACAACTGCAGAGACTCTGATGTGAAATAATAAAAGAAACCCCAAAGACGTGACCCCATTTTTAAACTACACCCCCAAGATATGGGGTGTTGTGAGCATTTTGACCCCACAAGTGTTTTCCAGAAATTCCCTCAATAAATGTTGTAGAGTGAAATGTACAATTTTCCGCAGACGTAATTTCAGTGCCGCACGTGTTGTTGCCGCCACCGGAGACACGAGTTCATCCCTTATATGCGGCCGGTTAGACCTTCCCAAAAAGTGGCCACTGGGGCCTCGTTATTTCATTGTAACTCCGTGGCCAGGATACGGGTGGCACATTGTCCCTTGAGTACGGGGGAAGCTGCAGATGGAGCCCGAACTGGTTCCTCGAGACCTTATTAAACGTGGATCAGAGCGGCTGTATATTTGACATTAGGTCGTTCCGTTCCCATAAAGGCCGAGCCCAGGCCAGCGCTCCAGAGACCAGATGAAGGCCACTGTGGCCCTATAAGAAGCCTTGATTAAAGACCCTGTAGGACTTGGCGTCGTCATTGTGGTAACTTGGTTGGTAGGTGTAGACCAGGGCCGGCCGCTCCACTGTCTCTGGGAGGTCTCGTGACGTCACCGCGACCTGAGGCACCGGGCCGACTGCTCCTCCAAGGGCTCCCAGCAGAATCCTATGCACGGCCACACTGTCTCCGGCTCACAACGCAGGGTCATGTTGGGCTCTTAGGCCCCTTTTATACTGTGTTTTAGTACTTTGTTTAATGTGTACATTGGAAAAGCTCCCAAAAGACCTATTAAATATGGGAGGGGGCAGGGAAAGGACCCCTCAATGCCCAGAGTGCGCTGCTTCTGGACGGCTGAAGAGGCTGCCCATGCAATACATCTGCCCCTGTGGGTTTCCACGTCTCATCACTATATTCATTATTTATCGGAATTCTCTATAACATTATTTATGTGGACACTATTTGTTAGTGCCAATCAGCGGTCAATCTGGATGATGCGCGTGTGCGGCGCTGTCTGGACGATGTGGGTGTGCGGCGCTCTCTGGATGATGTGGGTGTGCGGCGCTATCTGGAAGATGTGGGTGTGCGGCGCTATCTGGATGATGTGGGTGTGCGGCGCTATCTGGACGATGTGGGTGTGCGGCGCTATCTGGACGATGTGGGTGTGCGGCGCTATCTGGACGATGTGGGTGTGCGGCGCTATCTGGACGATGTGGGTGTGCGGCGCTATCTGGACGATGCGGGTGTGCGGCGCTATCTGGACGATGCGGGTGTGCGGCGCTATCTGGACGATGCGGGTGTGCGGCGCTATCTGGACGATGCGGGTGTGCGGCGCTATCTGGACGATGCGGGTGTGCGGCGCTATCTGGACGATGCGGGTGTGCGGCGCTATCTGGACGATGCGGGTGTGCGGCGCTATCTGGACGATGCGGGTGTGCGGCGCTATCTGGACGATGCGGGTGTGCGGCGCTATCTGGATGATGTGGGTGTGCGGCGCTATCTGGATGATGTGTAGCCTGATCCTACAGTCATGTCTAAGGCCTCATGCACACGGTTACGAGCACGGCTGGCCGAAGGCCGCATTTTCGGGCCGTGCTTTTCGGCTGGAATATGCGCTGCGGAAAAAACGGTACATAAAAAAAAAAATGTCATACGTAGCCATGGCGACACGTCGCCTGTGATAGAGTGCAGGGGTCACATGGCATGAAACGTCACCCTAGGGGGCCGGGCTGGATGAAGAAGCGCAGAATTCTGGGTGAGTATAAGATTTTTCCTTTCTGAGTTGCGATCTTCGCAGGGTAATCGCAGATTTTCCGCCACAAAAATCATCTGCTTTTTTTGTGGCGGGTTTTACCTTCCCTTTGAAAAACCGCAACAAAAAAGCAGCAATTACGCAAATACAATGGACGTGCTGCGGATGAGAAAAACACGCAGGTCAATTTCTGAGCGTTTTTTCCGCTTCTCATTTCCGCAGCGGGTGGAGATTTGTTGAAATATTATCCACTCTGCTACTTTATTATGCTACAAATTTTCTGCAACTGAGCGCGGATTTACACGAGCGTGTGCGTTTTGCGCATGCAAAAAACGCTGCGTTTTGCGTGCGCAAAAGGCACTTAACAGCTCCGTGTGTCATAACTAATGATTTACTGGAAGTAATGACATCATTTAAGAAATTCTCGTGGCCTGTTGGGGTTCCTGGGGGACTGGTTTGGTCCTCCCATGTAAGTAACGCCTCTGTACATAGGGCGTCTGATGGAGCACGCCCCGATTTTTCTTTTTTCCCAAGAAAAACCTCTGTATGAGATCGGAGTTCTGTGTAGGTTCAGTGGAGGCTCCTTATAAAACGATCTATAGCCGCGTGCGTCAGTCCATTCATAGGCACGGAGGGGTCATTCAGTTTACGCCTGATTTTGGCAAACATTTCCGTAAAATTGGGGACATTTTTCTTTCCGCTGTGTGTGTCGGTTTACAATCATTTATCGAAGTCGAGGGTTAAACAAATTGTGCAAATTAGTAGCGGAAATGTCCGGCTGCTCGTGGCCGGAATAACAAGAAATTCAGGCAAATAATTCAAATCCAATTCTCGCCAAGTCCCCTCTGATCTTATCAGGGTCATTATTAATAAACGCGGCCCTAGTCCCCGCCGTGTGACCCTCGGGTTCCCTTTGTCTGATGTTACGTTGTATATAAAGATCAGAGAGGGTTCAGGGGGACACATATACAATAATCAGGGACCTGTGTGTGTGAGAGGGGGGTGAATACTTTTTTAGAGCGCTGTATAATTATATGACATAGGACGTACGCCCACCCCCCCCCCCCCCCCCATGTCCTTCGATGATCTGATCTGCGATCTCATGCAATGCTTCCAGCTCTTTCCAGGCCTTCTGTATACATAATCCAGGACAGGAATACCACAGTCCCTGCAGCTGCAGTGGGGTCCCAGGTTTCCGCCTGCCATGGACTCCCCTCTTTCCACAGGCTCAGCAGAATTAGGCGCAATGTTCAGCATAAAATCCCAGGAACCCCGCAATGGGATGCACTTGTAATTCCCCAGGTCTGCCACTTGATGGCGCTGATGTTTTATTAATCCTTCTTGTATCTACAAACCATTCTCTAGACTTTTACCATTAGCGTCCAGCACTTAATGGGTCCAAAATGTGTCCAAGTAATAAGGCTGCGTTCACATCAGCGTTGGGGTCCCGTTATGTCGGAATTTTCCGTCCGGGACCCTGAACAGACACAGACGGATTTCAATGGTGACGGATCCGTTGCCCATGGTTTCCGTTTGTTTCCGTTGTGCATCGGACCCGTCGTTTTGCAGTCGGCTACAGTTTTGATTCCGTCAAAAACAACGGAACCGTCACAATGGAGACAAGCGGAAACCCCTCAACGGAAAGTCAGCGCTGATGTGAACTGGTCCTGATGACAAACTCCCATAAAGGGGGAGGAAAGAGAAATACGGATCCGTGGTCATCCACAACTTATCCCCGTATACGGAAAACGAAAACCACAAATCATGTGCAACATCTGTAAACCTGGCGTCGCCTAGCAACACTTCCGTAAATAAGGACGGCTACGAGTGCACATCCGTAATTACGGGAGCGCCAATAGACTTCTATAGGGAGTCCGTGCCGTAATTACGGACAAGAATAGGACATGTTCTATATTTTACGGATTATTCCTGTGAAACGGACCCCCATCTGTAAAAACACGGCAAGGTGTCCGTACCCCAGAGATGAATGGTTGCGTAATTACGGATGAAAAATACGGTCGTGTGCATGAGGCCTTAGTGTGACAACCATCCGCCCAGTAGTCATCATTGTGAGGGCCCCCCCTGGTGACGGGTTATATATTGCCGTGTGCGTCTGGCATGCTGTAAAAACATTGAATAACCCGTAAATAGAACTATTGTTTGACGTTTCTGGGAAAGCTGGGTGACAATCAATAGACGCCACCATTACAGCTCCTTCATCGGTGGTCACTCAGCTTCTCCCTCCTATATTTGGGCTCATTGGCCAGGAGTCTGACAACCATTGGAGCCACCATAACGGCTTCCTCAGGAGTTCTCGCTTTGCCTAGTTATAAAGTGATGTGTGACTGGCATTTGGGAAAGCTGGATAACAACAAGCTATAAGGGCCGCATTACACCGTAGTTACCCCTCTTCTCAGGAGTGGGGGATGGTTCATTCCTATTATTGGGCATGTTTGCCATTCAGGAAACTTTAATAATAACCTGTAGAGCCACCGCTGCAGCGCCAACAAGTGTCGCCACCCGGCACCCGTAATGAAGGAGAGGGATATGCTCAAGCTACAGCGAATATTAACTGCTCCTGTTGAAAGATGGCGCCACCACGAAACGTAATCAACATACCATACTAATTATGTAGACACTGTATGGCGGTATTATGTAGACACTGTATGCCGGTATTATGTAGACACTGTATGGCACTGGTATTATGTAGACACTGTATGGCGGTATTATGTAGACACTGTATGGCGGTATTATGTAGACACTGTATGGCACTGGTATTATGTAGACACTGTATGGCGCTGGTATTATGTAGGCACTGTATGGCGGTATTATGTGAGCAGTGTATGGCGGTATTATGTGAGCAGTGTATGGTGGTATTATGTAGACACTGTATGGCACTGGTATTATGTAGACACTGTATGGCGCTGGTATTATGTAGACACTGTATGGCACTGGTATTATGTAGACACTGTATGGCGCTGGTATTATGTAGACACTGTATGGCACTGGTATTATGTAGACACTGTATGGCGCTGGTATTATGTAGACACTGTATAGCGCTGGTATTATGTAGACACTGTATGGCACTGGTATTATGTAGACACTGTATGGCGCTGGTATTATGTAGACACTGTATGGCGGTATTATGTAGACACTGTATGGCACTGGTATTATGTAGACACTGTATGGCGCTGGTATTATGTAGACACTGTATGGCACTGGTATTATGTAGACACTGTATGGCGCTGGTATTATGTAGACACTGTATGGCACTGGTATTATGTAGACACTGTATGGCGCTGGTATTATGTAGACACTGTATAGCGCTGGTATTATGTAGACACTGTATGGCACTGGTATTATGTAGACACTGTATGGCGCTGGTATTATGTAGACACTGTATGGCGGTATTATGTAGACACTGTATGGCACTGGTATTATGTAGACACTGTATGGCGCTGGTATTATGTAGACCTTGTATGGCGCTGGTATTATGTAGACACTGTATGGCGCTGGTATTATGTAGACACTGTATGGCGCTGGTATTATGTAGACACTGTATGGCGCTGGTATTATGTAGACACTGTATTGCGCTGGTATTATGTAGACACTGTATGGCGCTGGTATTATGTAGACCTTGTATGGCGCTTGTATTATGTAGACACTGTATGACACTGGTATTATGTAGACACTGTATGGCGCTGGTATTATGTAGACCTTGTATGGCGCTGGTATTATGTAGACACTGTATGGCGCTGGTATTATGTAGACTGTATGGCGCTGGTATTAGGTAGACACTGTATGGCGCTGGTATTATGTAGGCACTGTATGGCGGTATTATGTAGACACTGTATGGCGCTGGTATTATGTTGGCACTGTATGGCGGTATTATGTAGACACTGTATGGCGCTGGTATTATGTAGACACTGTATGGCGCTGGTATTATGTAGACACTGTATGGCACTGGTATTATGTAGACACTGTATGGCGCTGGTATTATGTAGACACTGTATGGTGGTATTATGTAGGCACTGTATGGCGCTGGTATTATGTAGACACTGTATGGCGCTGGTATTATGTAGACACTGTATGGTGCTGGTATTATGTAGACACTGTATGGCACTGGTATTATGTAGAGACTGTATGGCGGTATTATGTAGACACTGTATGGCTCTGGTATTATGTAGACACTGTATGGCGCTGCTATTATGTAGACACTGTATGGCGCTGGTATTATGTTGAGACTGTATGGCGCTGGTATTATGTAGACACTGTATGGCGCTGGTATAATGTAGACACTGTATGGCGCTGGTTTTATGTAGACACTGTATGGTGCTGGTTTTATGTAGACCTTGTATGGCGCTGGTATTATGTAGACACTGTATGGCGCTGGTTTTATGTAGACACTATGGCGCTGGTTTTATGTAGACACTGTATGGCGCTGGTATTATGTAGACCTTGTATGGCGCTGGTATTATGTAGACACTATGACATTGGTATTATGTAGACACTGTATGGCGCTGGTATTATGTAGACACTGTATGGCGCTGGTATTATGTAGACACTGTATAGCGCTGGTATTATGTAGACACTGTATGGCGCTGGTATTATGTAGACACTGTATGGCGCTGGTATTATGTAGACACTGTATGGCGCTGGTATTATGTAGACACTGTATGGCGCTGGTATTATGTAGACACTGTATGGCGCTGGTATTATGTAGACACTGTATGGCGCTGGTATTATGTAGACACTGTATGGCGCTGGTATTATGTAGACACTATGACGCTGGTATTATGTAGACACTGTATGGCGCTGGTCTTATGTAGACACTGTATGGCGCTGGTATTATGTAGACACTGTATGGCGCTGGTATTATGTAGACACTGTATGGCGCTGGTATTATGTAGACACTGTATGGCGCTGGTATTATGTAGACACTGTATGGCGCTGGTATTATGTAGACACTGTATGGCGCTGGTATTATGTAGACACTGTATGGCGCTGGTATTATGTAGACACTGTATGGCGCTGGTATTATGTAGACACTGTATGGCGCTGGTATTATGTAGACACTGTATGGCGCTGGTATTATGTAGACACTGTATGGCGCTGGTTTTATGTAGACACTGTATGGCGCTGGTTTTATGTAGACCTTGTATGGCGCTGGTATTATGTAGACCTTGTATGGCGCTGGTATTATGTAGACACTATGACACTGGTATTATGTAGACACTGTATGGCGCTGGTATTATGTAGACACTGTATGGCGCTGGTTTTATGTAGACACTGTATGGCGCTGGTATTATGTAGACCTTGTATGGCGCTGGTATTATGTAGACACTGTATGGCGCTGGTATTATGTAGACTGTATGGCGCTGGTATTAGGTAGACACTGTATGGCGCTGGTATTATGTAGACACTGTATGGCGCTGGTATTATGTAGACACTGTATGGCGCTGGTATTATGTAGACACTGTATGGCGCTGGTATTATGTAGACACTGTATGGCGCTGGTATTATGTAGACACTGTATGGCGCTGGTATTATGTAGACACTGTATGGCGCTGGTATTATGTAGACACTGTATGGCGCTGGTATTATGTAGACACTGTATGGCGCTGGTATTATGTAGACACTGTATGGCGCTGGTATTATGTAGACACTGTATGGCGCTGGTATTATGTAGACACTGTATGGCGCTGGTATTATGTAGACACTGTATGGCGCTGGTATTATGTAGACACTGTATGGCGCTGGTATTATGTAGACACTGTATGGCGCTGGTATTATGTAGACACTGTATGGCGCTGGTATTATGTAGACCTTGTATGGCGCTGGTATTATGTAGACACTGTAAGGCGCTGGTATTATGTAGACACCGTATGGCGCTGATGTTATGTAGACACTGTATGGCGCTGGTATTATGTAGACACTGTATGGCGCTGATATTATGTAGACACTATGGCGCTGGTATTATGTAGACACTGTATGGCGCTGGTGTTATGCAGACACTGTATGGCGCTGATATTATGCAGACACTGTATGGCGCT
The DNA here is from genome assembly GCF_050947455.1 of Rhinoderma darwinii. NCBI lineage: Eukaryota > Metazoa > Chordata > Amphibia > Anura > Rhinodermatidae > Rhinoderma > Rhinoderma darwinii. The sequence goes on along the minus strand of NC_134691.1, from coordinate 121,334 downwards.
GGTATTATGTAGACACTGTATGGCCCTGATATTATGTAGACACTGTATGGCGCTGGTATTATGTAGACACTGTATGGCGCTGATATTATGTAGACACTGTATGGCGCTGGTATTATGTAGACACTGTATGGCGCTGATATTATGTAGACACTGTATGGCGCTGGTATTATGTAGACACTGTATGGCGCTGGTGTTATGCAGACACTGTATGGCGCTGGTATTATGTAGACACTGTATGGCGCTGGTATTATGTAGACACTGTATGGCGCTGGTATTATGTAGACACTATGACACTGGTATTAGATTACTTTATGTATGTAGTTGTTTGGTCACTGTATGGCGGTATTATATAGACATTGTACAACACGGATATTGGATCACTGTGTGCCTATATTATGTAGGTATTGTATAGCGTTGGCATTACCTTACCTTATGTATGGTGCTCGTTGGTTACTATTTGGCGGTATTATTTACACATTGTATGGCACTGGTATTAGATAACTTTAGAAACAGAGCTGTTTGGTAACTGTGTGGCGGTATTATTTAGACAGTGTATACCACTAGTATAAGATTACTTTATGTATGGTGCTGTTTGTCCTCTGTATGGCGGTATTATGTAGACATTGTACAATATGGGTATTGGATTACTTTATGTATGGAGCAGATTGGTCACTGTATGTCGGTATTTAGACATTGTATAGCAGTTGTACTAGATTACTTTAGGTACGAAGCTGTTTGACGGTATTATTTAGACATTGTATATCACTGGTATTATTTAGCTTTATGTATGGAGCTGCTTGGTAACAGTATGAATCACAGAAAAAGAACTATATTAATTCAAAAATATATCTAAAAGCTATTTCTGTGTGCAATTCTAAGAGTATGTTCACACTACAGCGTCCGTAACGGCCGAAATTACGGGGCTGTTTTCAGGAGAAAACAGCCCCGTCATTTCAGCCGTAATGGCATGTGCAGGCGCTTGAACGCCGCGTCCAATACGGACGTAACTGGAGCTGGTTTTCCATGGAGTCCATGGAAAACGGCTCCATTTTCGTCTGAAGAAGTGACAGGCACTTCTTTGACGCGGGCGTCTTTTTTACGCCCCGCCTTTTGACAGCGGCGCGTAAAAAAAATGACCGTCTGAACAGAACATCGTAAGACCCATTCTAATGAATGGGCAGATGTTTGCCGACGCTATTGAGGTGCATTTTCGGACGTAATTCGGGGCTAAAACGCCCGAATTACGTCCGTAAATAGTGTGTGTGAACATACCCTAATACTAAGCAGCTACCCCCTCATAAATAGTAGATGTGTGAGTGGCTGTTCATCAGTATATTACACCTCCCTCTATGTAGCATTGTGGTTTATCTGCCTCCTGCTGGGAAGTGGTGTGTGTACCTGCCCTCATGAGTAAGTGCGGCCCGTTCAGTGATTTTAAACTAATATAGCTATTTTTCAGTGATTTGTTTGTAACAGGAGTGTAGGGACTCGCAATCCGATAGGGACCCTTGACGTGGACTGTTGGTTGTTTAGCCTTCCCAGGTACATATATATATATAAGAAATATACTTGCACACTGGATGAAGCCTCGGCAGTCACACGATTGGCGCGGTTCATCACAGCAGCGGGTCAGGGCACTCATACAGAATAACACAGACGCAATCCTTGTTTTAGATGCTGAAATCCGTTTTTATTCCGGTGGACGCACTGTGACATCTGCATCTACTCAATAATAATGTTAGAACCATCGCTTTACCAAGGAGGGATCGATACAACGGGACCACTCGCATCAGATTGTTCTCGTCCGGACACAAAAAAAAGGCAATTTTTTATTTTTTTACACTTATTCCGCCATATTTTTTTTTTAATAAATAAAACAGTTGTAAAAAATAAAAATTAAATAGATTCTGTAAAAACAGTGAAAAAAACAACACGTATAACAAGGCTACAAAGCGAAGCTCTACGGCCGGCGTCACGTACAATGTCGTCTCGCTCTAACGGTAAAAACAAAAGGAAACAAAGTCCATGTAAACATCGTCCAATCTCCGTTGTGAATCTAGAGCCGTAAAGCTGGTGGTTGTTTTACGCAGGACGCGGTGAAGAGGTCGTGCCGGTGACGGTGTGTACATGTATGGGGGAGGGGATATACACACGTACCCCAGGATTCCAGTTCCCTATACCAACAGGGGGAGGGGCTTATTGTATCCATGAGGGGGTCAGAAAACGGCGACAAGTATGGTTATTATATATCGTTATGTGGGTCATGCAGGATTCGCGGTTTTCTTCTGTACACAATGTATCCTTTATATTACAACTCATTATTTCACTTCAAACTAAATGGAAACAAATAAATAAAAATATTTCGGTCAGACGCGGTTCGTTTTCTGACCCCTGATGCTCCGTTCCACATAACACGTCGTCATGGCGGCCATTGTTCTCTTCGTGGTTTGTATTGATTAGATACATGATGGCATCAGTCAACGTTCTACGGACCCAGATAGATGGTGGTGGATACACATACAAACATGATGATGGGACTGGGGGATGGAGGGGGCAGGAGATTCAATCATTTGATACAGACTGATGGTGCAGAGTCCTTCTTGCGGCATTGACTCATTGGTTGCTGTGTGGGTGGCCGTAACAAAACTACAGAAAACCTCAGTGCAAATGGGTGAAACCTGGCAGGATCTGGAGAGAGATGGCACCACACAAATCTGCTGCTACATCATGTCTTACACTAGTCACATCCAGAGCTGCAGTCACAATTCTGCTGTTACATCATGTCTTACACTAGTCACATCCAGAGCTGCACTCACAATTCTGCTGTTACATCATGTCTTACACTAGTCACATCCAGAGCTGCAGTCACAATTCTGCTGTTACATCATGTCTTACACTAGTCACATCCAGAGCTGCACTCACAATTCTGCTGTTACATCATGTCTTACACTAGTCACATCCAGAGCTGCAGTCACAATTCTGCTGTTACATCATGTCTTACACTAGTCACATCCAGAGCTGCACTCACAATTCTGCTGTTACATCATGTCTTACACTAGTCACATCCAGAGCTGCAGTCACAATTCTGCTGTTACATCATGTCTTACACTAGTCACATCCAGAGCTGCAGTCACAATTCTGTTGTTACATCATGTCTTACACTAGTCACATCCAGAGCTGCAGTCACAATTCTGCTGTTACATCATGTCTTACACTAGTCACATCCAGAGCTCCAGTCACAATTCTGTTGTTACATTGAGTTGTATATACTCCAGTTACATCCAGAGCTGCAGTCAAAATTCTGCGGTTACATCATGTTTTACATACTCCAGTTACATCCTGAGCTGCAGTCACAATTCTGCGGTTACATCATGTTTTACATACTCCAGTTACATCCAGAGCTGCAGTCACAATTCTGCTGTTACATCATGTCTTATACTAGTCACATCCAGAGCTGCAGTCACAATTTTGCTGTTACATCATGTCTTACACTAGTCACATGAGCTCCAGTCACAATTCTGTTGTTACATTGAGTTGTATATACTCCAGTTACATCCAGAGCTGCAGTCAAAATTCTGCGGTTACATCATGTTTTACATACTCCAGTTACATCCTGAGCTGCAGTCACAATTCTGCGGTTACATCATGTTTTACATACTCCAGTTACATCCAGAGCTGCAGTCACAATTCTGCTGTTACATCATGTCTTATACTAGTCATATCCAGAGCTGCAGTCACAATTCTGCTGTTACATCATGTCTTATACTAGTCACATCCAGAGCTGCAGTCACAATTCTGCTGTTACATCATGTCTTATACTAGTTACATCCTGAGCTGCAGTCACAATTCTGCTGTTACATCATGTCTTATACTAGTTACATCCTGAGCTGCAGTCACAATTCTGCTGTTACATCATGTCTTATACTAGTTACATCCAGAGCTGCAGTCACAATTCTGCTGTTACATCATGTCTTATACTAGTCACATCCAGAGCTGCAGTCACAATTCTGCTGTTACATCATGTCTTATACTAGTTACATCCTGAGCTGCAGTCACAATTCTGCTGTTACATCATGTCTTATACTAGTTACATGAGCTGCAGTCACAATTCTGCTGTTATATCATGTTTTATATACTCCAGTTACATCCAGAGTTGCAGTCAATATCCATTTAGTTCTGAAACTGCAAGACCTCGCCGCTGCCCTCTGCTGGGTCGGTATCTAAACTACAAACTGGTGTCTGAGCTACATTTTCTCATACTCCAGTCACATTCAGGTCTCCGCTCACAATTCTGCTGTTACACCTAGTCTTATACTCCAGCCACATCCAGAGCTGTAGTCACAATTCTGCTGTTACATTGTCTTAGGGTATGTGCACACACACTAATTACGTCCGTAATTGACGGACGTATTTCGGCCGCAAGTCCCGGACCGAACACGGTGCAGGGAGCCGGGCTCCTAGCATCATACTTATGTACGATGCTAGGAGTCCCTGCCTTGCTGCTGGACAACTGTCCCGTAGTATAATCATGTTTACAGTACGGGACAGTTGTCCTGCAGCGAGGCAGGGACTCCTAGCATCGTACATAAGTATGATGCTAGGAGCCCGGCTCCCTGCACTGTGTTCGGTCCGGTACTTGCGGCCGAAATACGTCCGTCAATTACGGACGTAATTAGTGTGTGTGCACATACCCTAATACTCCTGTCCCAGTCAGAGCTGCATTCACAGTTCCGCCTAGGAATTCGACTATGGTTTATCTCCACCCAGATGAAGGTCCTCACAGCTAATTTCTACCCGTTTACCCAGAATGCACGAAAAACCCACAGATTTATGGCTGTAGGAAAAAGGACGATTGTCGCCGCTGCATCACTTTGCCCTTTAGAAAGTTTTCTGCAATGGACGCCCGGCCTGGGCAATATATATATATATATATGTATTTTATTTAAATTAGGAAATGTCGCCCGTTAGCCTCATCCCGACACTGACAACTGGTCGCCATAAGCGCATGCGCACAACGGCAGCTTTATAAATTTGGCGCACGTGTCGACACCATCTTTTTTTTTTACTCGAGATCTACTCGATAATCCAACATTAATCAGTAACGGCTGTAGTGGATAACAAGAGGAAATATTCCGTATCAGAAGCGGACTGAACGCAGCGGCGCCGGCGCACACAGGCGTAACGTGTGACAATGTACAGAACGGATCCTGATCCAATAGAATCTGTATTTACCGGGAGAACTCTCTATATACAGACGTAATACATCAGTGCGATGACTGCGGCCAGGGGGCGGGGCTCAAGAAGGCGGCAGCTGCGCGAGATTGTCAACAACAAGCCGTCCGGACGAGAAGTGGCCGCAATGTCTGACAGCTGAAACCCCGCGATAATGTGATCATCGGGGGCAGTAACTGGAGGTGGAAAAATCATGGGGGTCCATATCAAGAGGTTCAACAATCATGGGGGGTCAGTAACTATAGTTTGAATATTTTTGGGGTTTTGTAACTAGAAGCTGATCAATGATCAGGGGGGTCAGTGACTAGAGGTTGAGCGATCATGAGAGGATCAGGTAATTGTAGTCTAGACAGAGGATAAAGCCCCTATAACACCGGCCGATGCAGCGAGACATCATTGATCGGCGCTCGTTCGCTCCTGTCACACGGATCTATGGATGGATATGATCGCCCGTTACTCCGATCCCTCGTCCCCATCCGTTATCATCATGTCGGCGGCGCGTCTCCTGTTTACACACCAAGATCCGCTGCCGACATCCAGAATATTTCTTTTTTAGAACGATACGACCGGCAGATGATCCGGCGTTTGCTCGTTAATCTGCCGATCGTTTCCCTGGTTACACAGGACAATTATCAGGAACGAGCGTCATATGAAGTAAAGATCTGCCCGATAATCGCCCCGTGTAAAGCACCCCTAAGTAGCTGGAGGCTGGAGCACATGTAAGGGTATGTGCACACGACAACGCCAAATACGTCTGAAATTACGGAGCTGTTTTCAGACGTTTTTACAAGTACTCGCATTTTTTGCGGCGTCTTTTACGGACGTAATTTGGAGCTTTTCTTCATTGGAGTCAATGACAAACGGCTCCAATTACGTTCCAAGAAGTGTCCTGCGCTTCTTTTGACGAGCCGTTCTTTTACGCGCCGTATTTTGACAGCGACGCGTAAAATGACACCTCGTCTGAACAGAACATCGTAAGACCCATTGAAAGTAACGGGCAGATGTTTGTCGACGTATTTGAGCCGTCTTTTCAGGCGTAATTCGAGGCGTAAAACGCCTCCATTACATCTGAAAAGAGGTCGAGTGCACAGACCCTGACACCTCAGATGATATCGATGATTTTTGTAATTCTTGCAATCTTATGGAGGCTGAACAATGATAAGCGGCGTCAGTAACTGGGGGGGCTACACATCTGATAACACTATGGGGGAGACTTATTTATAGTGTTCTAGGATCTCCTTTATGTACGAGTCAGTGAAAGTGGCCAAAATGTATAGAAATGGCGCACGTGACAGAATAAATTTGGCACAAGTCCCTGGGCATGTTAGACGCTTTTCACTTCTTTACACCACCTCGTGGCTCCCGTACATGAACACCAACAGTGTGCACAAAAAATGGCGCAGGTCTTTAATAAATGTAGCAGCTTCTTACAACTCTCCTTCTAGACACTATTCAAAACTGTTGAGGTTGGTGAAAAAATAGTAAAAACGCGAATTCAGGTGATAACCCTACAAGCAGCTGTCACTGTCCATCACATAGGCCTGTCCTGGTCTCGCGCTGTCACTATCCATCACATAGGCCTGTCCTGGTCTCGCGCTGTCACTGTCCATCTCATAGGCCTGTCCTGGTCTCGCGCTGTCACTGTCCATCTCATAGGTTTGTCCTGGTCTCGTGCTGTCACTGTCCATCTCATAGGTTTGTCCTGGTTTCGCGCTGTCACTGTCCATCACATAGGCCTGTCCTGGTCTCGCGCTGTCACTGTCCATCACATAGGCCTGTCCTGGTCTCGCGCTGTCACTGTCCATCACATAGGTCTGTCCTGGCTCACGCTGTCACTGTCCATCACATAGGCCTGTCCTGGTCTCGCGCTGTCACTGTCCATCGCATAGGCCTGTCCTGGTCTCGCGCTGTCACTGTCCATCGCATAGGCCTGTCCTGGTCTCGCGCTGTCACTGTCCATCACATATGCCTGTCCTGGTCTCGTGCTGTCACTGTCCATCACATAGGCCTGTCCTGGTCTCGTGCTGTCACTGTCCACCACATAGGTCTGTCCTGGTCTCGCGCTGTCACTGTCCATCACATAGGCCTTTCCTGGTCTCGTGCTGTCACTGTCCACCATATAGGTCTGTCCTGGTCTCGTGCTGTCACTGTCCACCATATAGGTCTGTCCTGGTCTCGTGCTGTCACTGTCCACCATATAGGTCTGTCCTGGTCTCGCGCTGTCACTATCCATCACATAGGCCTGTCCTGGTCTCGTGCTGTCACTATCCATCACATAGGCCTGTCCTGGTCTCGTGCTGTCACTGTCCATCACATAGGCCTGTCCTGGTCCCGCGCTGTCACTGTCCATCACATAGGTCTGTCCTGGTCTCGTGCTGTCACTGTCCATCACATAGGTCTGTCCTGGTCTTCGGTCCCGTGCAGATGTGATATTAAGGGACAATGTGACAGTACATTAGCCAGCAATACAAGGTGGAACTTCACATGGATCCGTAGGTCACATGGTCTCATCACCACAGCATTGTTTTGTTTTTTTTTTACCTGGGACAACGGGTATGTTCACACGCTTAACCAAAAACGTCTGAAAATACGGAGCTGTTTTCAAGGGAAAACAGCTACGTATTTTCAGACATTTTTGAGTTTGTGCGCACATAGCCTTAAATTGACATAATGTTCATGTGGCCTCTTTGTTATGACATTTAGTGCTCGTTTATATATAGAAAACTTTACAACTCCTTTGATTTAAGGGTATGTAATGTTTTGCAAATAGTCGTTTTGTGTCTACAGCTGCAATGCAGACATAAGTCTCCATGGTTACAGACTACAAACAAACCCTGTGTAGTCTGATCCTATAGTCATGTGTTACTCTCTGCTATCTGCTGTATTTATCATCAAGAAGAGGGGGCAGAGGGAGTAACATATGGCTGCAGGATCAGACTACACAGTTTGTTTGTAGTCTGTAACCATGGATACTCATAGGTCTTTATTAAAGCTGTAAACACAAAAAAAGATGAGCATTAAATAAGGACTATCTGAAATCTGACCTTCTATATTGGAGCAATAAAAATTAGTTGCAAAATGATACATTTCTGGAGCTTTGTGTAGAGAAAGTGACATGATGGTAATGTCGTCGTGCTATCGGAGGCAGGAGAAGCAGAAACAACAAGCCGGTAGTTACGGAGCTGTTTTCGCCTGAAAACAGCTCCTGATTTTCAGACGTTTTTGTAACTACTCGCGTTTTTCACGGCGTATCTTACGGACGTTTTTAGAGCTGTTTTTCAATGGAGTCAATGAAAAACGGCTCCAGAAACGTCCCAAGAAGTGTCCTGCGTGTGAACGTACCCTAAATATGAAACGAAGGCCTTATTTACACGAACGCTGCGCATCTCGTCAGAGGTGCATTCGTGCTCAGCGCTGCGGAACACGATGTCGCGAATCCCCCATAGATGAGAGTCTATAGAGTGATGTGCGAAAAGAACGGACACTGTCCACACGGCCCATTGAGACAACGGCTGTGTAAACGGCCACATTGAATTACATAGGTCCGTGGGACCGCCACTGTTTCAACGACCGTCCCAAGGAAGTTTAACACGCTCGTGTAAATAAGGCCTTAGAGCTCATTCAGACGAGCGTATAAGTCGTCCGTGTGATGGCCGTCCCACAGACTCGTATTTCAATGGCGCCGTTCATACGATCGTTGTTTCAAAGGAGCATGTGAAGGGTCTGTGAAAAAATAGGACATGTCCTATTTTTTTGTGCTCCATAGATTCTAGTCTATGGGGGATGGGTGATAACGCGCCCACACGGGTGCAGCACAGGCTTGAAAAACATCAGTAGCTGAAGTGTCCTCGATCTCCACCCAGGGCAGAATGTCACAGCAATGTGAACCCTCTTTCAGACACCACAGATGATTTCATCCTCATCTGCCTCCAGTTACTCCCCGCACTAAGGAATGGCTACAACTCACTCCGCCATCATAGAGCCAATTATGAGAAGAACTGCCCAATGGGCATCTCTGTATCCACCCCAAAATAATGTGGGCACCGGAGACCGCGCCACACCCCCCCAGCCTGCCCAGCTTCTACATCATGACATCACAGCCACTAATCTAACGGTTCAGGAAATGTCTGGAAAAAAAAGGGACAAATAATCCGTATTCCAGAGCTGAAATAACGAAGCAGAGAACCCCTCCCCCACAGGAATGGCGCCAGTAAACCACGCCTGACATCAACACCTTGGGGCTGCTCGATGAGGTTCGTTGGAGCATATGGGACCTAGAAGCCTCTCCTTGAGTCACGACTGTTCTCTCCGAATACAAAGGGACAAATTCTGGGTTAATAAAGGGGGGGGGGGGGTCGTCTGTTCAGGATCCTCATCTCTTGGAGAGCGGTTACATTCAGCGTCTCTCTCTGGAGGATCTGACTGTCCTGCATTACACGCGCAACACATTGATATGAATGGACAGTGTGTAATACTTCGTTTCTCCTGTGGTGGCGCTGCAGAGAAATTAAACACTACCAGGTTTGCCCACAGATCACAGCTGATCGCTGGGGGTCCCAGCAGAAGGGACCCTTTCGACAAGTAGGGATTGTCCAAAGTGAGAACTTTTTTAAAGTCTTTCCTTTTCCGCACCTAAGAGTTTCTTAGAACTTAGCCCATGACGTTCACATGCGCCACCCTCAGTGAGAGAGATGAGATCAACAATAATGCAGCGTATAGTATGTGTGCCCGCTGAGGTGCCATCCAGTAGACATCCTGTTCTCTCTAAATATATTATAACTGTATTGTAAATGGCAAAAAAAACGTTGCAACCTGGGTAATGCGGGCCGACCGAGCGCTGCTTCACAGTATGTAGAAATACTAATTATGCTGAACAGATTCCGTAATCTGTGGGCGTGGCCACAAGGATGATTGGTTGATTTATAACCAATGTAGAATTAAATAGCAAATCCACTGCAACATGTTTTACATCTTTTTTTTTTATTTTTTTTACATATTTCAACTGGTGGCCACAAATGTGAGTCACAGTAGTAGAACGTACAAGGAATCCTTACCCCCCAGGCCCACCTTTCTATAGCCACCACTAGAGGGCAGCATTATTTATCTGTTCATTCCAGCAGGCCACCACTAGAGGGCAGAATCATTGATCACCAGAAGGCCACCACTAGAGGGCAGTATCATTGATCTATTCCTTCCAGCAGCCCACCACTAGAGGGCAGTATCATTGATCTATTCCTTCCAGCAGACCACCACTAGAGGGCAGTATCATTGATTTATACATACTAGCAGGCCACCAATAGAGGGCAGTATCATTGATCTATTCCTACCAGCAGCCCACTAGAGGGCAGTATCATTGATCTATTCCTACCAGCAGCCCACCACTAGAGGGTAGTATCATTGATCTATTCCTACCAGCAGACGACCACTAGAGGGCAGTATCATTGATTTATACATACTAGCAGGCCACCACTAGAGGGCAGAATCATTGATCACCAGAAGGCCACCACTAGAGGGCAGTATCATTTATCTATTCATACCAGCAGCCCACCACTAGAGGGCAGTATCACTGATCTATTTATAACAGCAGCCCACCACTAGAGGGCAGTACCATTGATCTTTTCATACAAGCAGCCCAACTCTAGAGGGCAGTATCACTGATCTGTTCATACTAGCAGGCCACCACTTGAGGGCAGTATCACTGATCTGTTCATACAAGAAGGCCACCAATAGAGGGCAGTATTATTGAACTGTTTACACCTGCAGCCTGTTGCTAAGGGGAGCGGCATTGATCTATGCGTACCTGTACTTCACCACTAGAGGGCAGCACCAGTGATCTATGATTGACATGGGAGAGCATATCGACTCAAACTGAGGCAACTGCTTATTTTATAAGCTTGCTAATAGAAATCCCTCCTTAGAGAACAGACACATTATATGTGCTGCAGCGTCAGTCACAAAACAACATGCCTCACAACTCTGGCACATGTACACATTGCAGCCTGCAGTCACAGTCACAGTGTCCTGCACTCCCATCATGCCTTGCAGGGCCATATGCTGCACTTTGGTCCAAGGTGGAGGAGTGTTGGGTCCTTATTGCCACAGCAGATGATTCATTCACTCCATGTTTTCTGTACAGGATGAGAATGCGGGTGGGAGCGGAGACCTCTCCTGGAATAATGAGATGTGACAGTCACACAATATTCCTGTATTCGCTTGTCCTGGGGGAGGGGGCGTCACAATCTGCTATAGAACAGCCTCCAGGAAGCTCGTGTCCAGGTGCTGGATTAGAACCCGGATGAAGGACATTTCTTTCCTGGTGTTCTCGAAGATAATACGCGGATCATCCGACTGGCAGCGCAGACAGTTTGGCGCCATAACCATGGCTAGATTACTGACGTCCATTTTTGTGACAGCCACATTGGCCGGCTGTACAAATACCTGGAACGAAGGAGACACAGGAAATCCATCATAAAATCAATACAACCCTGGCCCCAAGTGCTGCCATGGAAGGGTTAAGCTCACCGGCAACATGGTGGAACGTCCAGTGTCTGTGCTCAACGCTATTCGTAGTTTAAGGGTATGTGCACACACACTAATTACGTCCGTAATTGACGGACGTATTTCGGCCGCAAGTCCCGGACCGAACTCAGTGCAGGGAGCCGGGCTCCTAGCATCACACTTATGTACGACGCTAGGAGTCCCTGCCTCTCCGTGGAACTACTGTCTCGTACAGAAAACATGATTACAGTACGGGACAGTTGTCCTGCAGCGAGGCAGGGACTCCTAGCATCGTACATAAGTATGATGCTAGGAGCCCGGCTCCCTGCACTGTGTTCGGTCCGGGACTTGCGGCCGAAATACGTCCGTCAATTACGGACGTAATTAGTGTGTGTGCACATACCCTAACCCTTTCACTGCTGGACCAGTAGATGACGGCTCTGAACATGGCAGCAAATAACACTTTGCCTCTTAAGTGGGATTTATGCTCAGAATAAACCAATAAGTTGTTCTCAATCATTTTGCTCAGGGTCCGCGGTGACATCACATCCATTTTCCAATGGCTCCAGTGCTAAGTATCACCACAGCCATGTTGTTTCTATAATATCCCTTGCACACGACCGAGTTCGGGCCGTGAAAAACGGTCTGTGTGTCGGCCGCAATTCTCAGCCCGACCACGGTACAGGTGAACGGGACTCCTGGCGTCATAGACCATGATGATGCTCGGAGTCTCTGCCTCCCCACGGAGCTGCTGTACTTGTTCAATATGGAACAGCAGTGCTGCGGGGAGGCAGAGACTCATCATGGTCTATGACGCCAGCAGTGCCGTCACCTGTAGCGTGGTCGGGCTGAGAATTGCGGCCGACACACAGACCGTTTTTCATGGCCCGAACTCGGTCTTGTGCAGGAGCTTTCAGTACTGGGGCCTGGGCAAAATCAACTCACCTGCATTTTGCTCTGGTCATCAAGACCCAAAACAACCCTGATAATTAACCCCTTAAGGACACGGCCAATTTTGGCCTTGAGGACAGAACAATTTTTTTTATATTTCCCTCTTTGCATGGCGGTGCTCATCATTTTTTGTACGACTTTGTTGTATGAGACTTTTTTTTTTGTTTCACTTTATGTAGGTACCGTTTTTTGGTACATATACTTATCCGTTTACTTTATATACATTTTTATTTTGGCGAAAATGCAGAAAAAAAGAAGTTCCGCAGCAGTTTTAATTTGACACCATACATGACCTTCATAAATAAAGTTATACATTTACTGTACAGGTTGTTACGGTCGTGGCGATACCAAATATGTCTATATTATTTCATGTTTTGGGACTTTTAAAAAGTTTATTCATTATAAAAAATATGTATTTCTTTTTTTTTTTTTACTGTTCTTTTGAATTTTATTTAGCATAATTTTTTTGAAAATTAATTTTACTTTTGTTTTAATTCCATAGAGGGATTTTTCATTTGGATTTTTATTTTTTAACTGTAATGTACTGGCATATATCTATATACCGATAGTACACAGGCTGTTGTTAGGACAGACCTCAATATACCCGGACAACAGGGCATCCCCCCTTCTCCTATTCACTTTGAATGACGCGTTCAGCTTTGATCGCGGAATTCAAGGGGTTAACAGCGGATAGAAGAGGTCTCTCTTTTCTGTGCCGTTAGAGCGGGGCCGTGGCTGTGTATTACAGCTGTCGCTCCTGATTGCGCGCGCACACCGGCTGTCACACAGGATGAGAATGCGGGTCCTAATGCAGCAAGCACCCGCCTCTGAGGATGAGTATTCTCGTCCTGTGTCGGTAACCAGTTAAAGGGTTAAAGGCTATGTACACCTTAGGAAACCTTTAGCAAAGTATCCGTCACCATTGAGATCAATGGTAATGCAAACGGGCGCTATGGTTTCTGTTTCCCTTTCCATTGAGGGGTTCCTCCGACGGAAACGCTCAACGGAAACACAACGCTAATGTGAACAGGCCCTAAGTTATGAACTGTCAGAGACACGCAGGATCCACTGTCACCGAAGCCGTCAGTCTCGTTGATTCAGGTTTCAGCTGCTCTATATACAGAATACAAAGTAGCTCTATCTCAAAAAGTAAAAATAATCTTTTAATAAAAACTAATTAGAAAGTTGCATCAAACACACCGATAGACTGATAAAAAAACAAAAAAAGAAACAGGTTTTCAAAGGTGTACATAGTTAAGCTGAAGACCTGAGTACTCGGAGACGGACTGGTTGCTAGGCACAAACTTCCTGACAACCTCACTCAAAAGACTGTGATTGTTACAAAGTATCTATAGCAACCAGACTGTCAGTCAGGACTCCGCTGACAGCAGGGAAGGGAGAAGCAGCCCGGCATCTACGCCTCGTAAACCCCTCGAAATACGCCTTGAAAAACACTAGCGAAACGCCTACAATTAGATCCCCACTGAAATCAACGGGAAATACGGCATTTAGTTCAGACGCGTTTTTACACCGCGTTTTAAAAAACGGCGTGTGAAAAGACGCTGCGTAAAAAGGAGCATCTCCCTTGAGGCGTTTTTGGAGCTGGTTTTCCATTGACGCTCTGAAAAACGCCTAAAAAAAACGCTTCAAAATCATTTACAGCTTCAAAAACACCTCAAAATCAGAGGCTGTTTTCCCTTGAAATCAGCTCTGTAATTTTCAGCCGTTTTTTATCGTAGGTGTGAACATGCTCTTACTCCTAAATCTAGGTGGAGGACCCCTTTACTGCTGCTCTAGAGTCACTGGATTTCATCGCCACCTCCCTTATGAATCTTTGGAGGAATGGCAGGAGGCTCATGGGGGAGTCTTGTTATCCGCCAGCATACCCCCCCTCCCCCCATTCTGAAAGGATATTCATAGAGATTAGATAAAAGGGGGCACTGGCCGCCTGGGATGACCCCAACACCCCCCGCGACATGCCCCATCCTACATTTCCGCAGGAGATAAGTTACAGTAGAGAATTCTGGCGGCGGCTGATTCCCCTCTCCCCATTGGAAACACATCGAGGCTCGGCCGAAAAAGCAGCATCACCTGTAGGAAGCGGATGAGGTAGCACAGCACCATCTTGTTCAGTTTTGGGAGCGAATGAACCACTGCAATGGCGGCCTCGGGGTTCTCGTAGTGGGTGATGCACTGCTCGTAGAATTCATGAGGAATAAGAGGCTCCTCCAGCTCCCGGTACCACAGCTTTAATAGCGACGCTGAGGGGAGAAAAGCAGAAAACATTATTATCAGAGGAGAAGAAGATGACAGCATCATATATACCGGATAATACCCCCGAAGAATGTCAGTCCCATTATACAGGGACAATGTGACCTCTAGTATTATCATTACTTATAATACACCCCTCCGCTGCTGCAGAACCTCTTTATGGAGGAAGTGGGAGCTTAATGTCAATCAGTGATTGACGAAAATGAATCTTCAAAATGAGATTCTGCAGCAGACGTTTTCTATTAGATCCCCCAAAAAGTGATAGTGTCCGTCATAAAGGGGATGACGTATGTCTGACAACGTCCCCTGTGTCCCCCGCACTGTGAGCTTCATACAAATGTGGGGGGGACACAGGATAAGATGAGAGCAGCAGCGCAGATCTCTCTCCTGTCCTGATGGTTTGTTACAATGTATCAGCGCAGGTAACGTGTAGAAGTTTGGAGTGCAGGCTGTTTAGAGGATTGTCTAAACTTAATACAATTGTAGCAAACCCTCAGCTGTGAAAAGTATTAGGTCAGGATGTAAACAAGAATGTCTGGAATGAGAACACAAACGTTGTCCCCTTAACAGGAGGTGACGGTGTGCGGGACACAAGATCAATGACACGGTGACAGGCGCGGCGGATCAAGGGGAAATGCGGAGCAAAGCTACGGGGGTGTCAGAAAAGTCACAAGATACGTAACCTGCGCGCGGACATCAGGCCCTCGTTATGCTGCTCCGGCATGGACGGTCATAGACAGAGGTGACTGCGCACTACATCCACCAGCCCGGCCATTATCACTCGCGGAGCTCGGCTTACATTGAGGAGGGGCCCGTCATTCTGTCAGCCTTATCCTACTGTACTACATACACCTCCACCTGCACAGCCCCTTGTATGTTACTCATGTAGCCGGGCTAAACACTTCCGTACTATATAGAGCGGTGGAAAAGAGGTGACGCAGGATCTCCCAGTTTAGGGCAGTCCCTCCTTCCTCTGGTTGCCATGGTAACAAGGTGCTGCACCAGGGACAGCAGCGATATACAGTATAACAGCATTGCAGCGTACAACGTCATCTAGAGCGCAGGAAGTGGCGGGCGAGTATCGTACATCCAGAGCGGATCTACAAGGGTCTCCGATAACCGTACAGTAATGTGCCCCCCCCCCCACAAAAGGAAGGGTTCTGGTAAACACGTGGTCTTCACACTCCTTATATCCTACGGGGCTGATCCTTCACTGGGCCCACACCCTGACCCTATAATGGGCCCCTAATGCAACAGGGCAACCCAATTTGGAGGTGACTTTGGATCTACTTGGCACTAGGGTCTCTTTTTTATGGGATGATTCACAAATAACCTATTA
This sequence comes from Rhinoderma darwinii, assembly GCF_050947455.1. Taxonomy (NCBI): domain Eukaryota; kingdom Metazoa; phylum Chordata; class Amphibia; order Anura; family Rhinodermatidae; genus Rhinoderma; species Rhinoderma darwinii. Next base: position 105,043 of record NC_134691.1, on the reverse strand, counting down.
GATCTTATTGACGATCTGTCCGGTTTGTGCAATGATAACAGCAAAGATTACCATGCACAAGTTCTGTATATATGGAGGGGGCCCCTTTTGAATAATCTCCTCTGGAGGGCCCGAGGAGCCCCAGTCCGACTCTGCGTTCCCGCACCATGGTCAGGGATACACAACCAGTTAGAATAACAGGTCCGACGATCACACCAGAGATTCTGGAGCCGGGAATATGTCGAAGTCCCTGAGAAAACAATTACTTCTAAGGTGAAGATGGCGCAGGGAGTGATCACTCAGCTCAGATCACTTATGTCATTCAAATCGCATCGTCATCGTACAGCATCATTTCACATGGTCACATAATCGACATATCTTACATTGTCTTATACTCCTATCACACCCAAAGCTGCATTTGAAATTAGGTTGACTCTTTTAGACACTCCCCTTAAGCTGGGAGTACACATTAGATAATGATCTTCACATATTTAAAGAGCCCAGGTTCATACAGGACGAAATGTGAAGAGTTTTCAGTATCGATAACATTGTTGGTGAACTAATCCTGGTTCTGTGGCAAGATCCCAAAAGAAAGCTGGTGGTCCCAAGGGAAATGAAAGATAGACTTCCCTTTAACGAAGAGAAGATTGAGATCGGGGATGAAGATCCAAACATAGTCGTACAAGTTCCAAAGGTGGTTAAGAAAACGTCTCTCCCCTTTGAAAATTTGTCTCATCTCCTGGAATTTATGGACTTCAAAACTGACGGGTTCCTTTGCAAAAACTGCGAGACAACCTCTGCTCTATTAAAGGGTAATATCACTGCTGTGCCAGTGTGCCAGTGCCCTCTAATCTGGCTGAACCAACATGTAGACCATCTCGAAAGAAAGACCTCTAGAGGAAAAACTTTTTCTAGGATCCCAACGGAGAAAATGGCCACAGAATTCCTAGCAGATGCCTCCGTAGAGTCAGTTCATACGGCAGCCTGGTCTTCAGTTCTATCTAACTTGTCGAGAAGGGCCTTGTGGCTTAGACCCTGGCAAGGGGATATGCACTATTCTCTTTGAGGGAAAGCTGGTGTTTGGCCCAGTCTTTGACAAAATCTTGGAAAAGGCGGCAGACATGAAGAAAGGTTTCCCTGAAGAAATGCCGGTAAGGCCACAAAAGACCTCCCAAGGAATAAGATCAGAAAATACAGAGTTGTCTTTCTAACACTTGAAAACATCACGGTGATACCAGATCTAGACAATTTCCTCATCACAACAAGTTCCTCTCAACTTCTAAGCCCACAAATCAAACATACCATCTGTCGCCTACAAAATCTAAGGGGAATTTAAAGTTTTACACAATCCAACTTTATACCAGTTCACAAAAAAGCGTTTTTGAGATTCCTTCTAGACTCCAGAAAACAGAGGACCTTCCTCCCTCCAGAGAAAAAAGTCTCAGAGAACAGTTTTCAAAGTTCTAGAAGTCTTAGGCCTCATTCAGATGAACGTAATACGTCCGTGTGCTGTCCGTTGAAATAACTGACAGCACACAGACCCATGCAAACCAATGGGGCTATTCAGACATGCGTGATTTTTCACACAGCGAGTGTCCATTGCGTAGAACTCACTGCATCTCCTATATTGGTCTGTTTTTGCACACCTTGTCATCCATCGAAGTCGAATTTGATTCTCCATCCTCGCTTTTTGAAACAAGTTACCACAAATTCCAAACAAGAAAACGTATCTTACATCAAGTATAATAAGATCTCTGAACTGGTGGAAGAACCCTGTCAATCTGAACAAAGGTCTAGCATGGCATTAGGAACCCGTAGTCCCACGGCAATAGATTCAAAATGATTGGGTTAAGGAACCTAAAAAAAGAAAATCTTCTACAGGGCCAATGGCCATTAAATCTAAGAGATCGTTTCTCCTACTACAAGGAGCTATAAGTGGTCTGGGTGGCTCTCCGGAGGTCTCAAAATCTTCTCAGGCGGTCATGTACAAGTTTACCTGGACAATTCCAACACTGTGGTATTCCTAAAATACCAGGGAGGTACAAGGCAATGAACTGCAAGAACTATCAAGCTGCAACTTCTGCTAGGTGGAGAACAACATATGGAAAAGACGACTCGGTGGAAAACTTCCTAAGTTAGAAAATGGACTTTGAATCAGGAGATTGTCTCCTCAGTCAGAAGATGGAGTCAACCCAAGATCAATCTATTTGCCACTAAAACAAACAAAAAAATTGACCCTTTTCTCTGTGGAACCAAGAGACAAGCCCAGAGCAGTAGATGCCCTAGATCTACAGAGGGGCTTCAGGCTAGTTTACGCCTTCCCTCCCTCACCGCTTATCCCAAAGGTTTTGACAAAGATCCCAAGGGAGAACTTTCAGGTGATCTTCATCCCACCACTCTGGCCCAAGAGGAGCTGGTTCAGTCTTCTGGCAAACATTGGCTCTAGAAGATGCTCTATTTCTTCCTCAAAGGAAAGATCTTCTTCAGGGCCCAGATGTCAACTCGGGACTAGACAATCTGCAATAAGCATTAACTAAAAACGGTTTGTCTCCTAGAGACATCGCTACACTAAAGTCATGATGCACAAAGACAACTTCATCTATATATTAAAAACATCTGCAACTAGTTGTCGGCATGGTGTGGTGAGTCTTACCCTGATCCTTTCCATCCGAGCGTCCTTCAAACGTTGGACTTTTACCAGGTTGGCCTTGATAAGGGTCTATCCCCCAGTACTTTGAAGATACAGGTGGCAGCTTTAAAATCTATCTTTGATAAGAAACTTTCCGAGCAGCGCTGGATCTAAAGGCCCTTCAAACTGAAAGGGGTTTTCCACCTTCTGACAACTGATGACCTATCCACCGGATAGGTCAACAGTATATCATCGGTGCGGGTCCGACACCCGAACCCAGCACCGTTAAGCCGCTCCTGTGACCTGCAGGCACCAGATGTTATGCCACATAATGCTATGTACGGAGCCGGATACAGTTGGCTCTGTACATTGCATAGCGGCCGCGCTGTAGAACTGCAGCTCTGCTTCTATTCACTTGAATACTGCAGCTCTGCCGCTATTCCCTGGCCGGAGCCAACCGCTTCCCGATTGAACGTCCGGTGCACGGAGGCAGCGGACCAGCTGATCTGTGCGGGGTCTGGGTTTTGGACCCTCACAGATCATGTACTGATGACCTATCCATCCATCATTTTGCAGTAAGCCGAGCCGAGAAAAACAATTCCATACCTTGGACGTTCGATAAATTCTTCTTGAATATCTTACTGTAATCAAGCCTTGTAGAGAGGATTTAAATGTCTTTAAAGTGCAGCTAAACGTTTGACCAACTTCTGACATGTCATAGTGACATATCATAGTGACATGTCAGAAGTTTTGATTGGAGGGGGTCCGAGCACTGAGACCCCCACCAATCGGTAGAACGAAGCAGCTGAAGCCCTCATGTTAGCGCTCAGCCGCTTCGTGTCTGTTCGGCTATTTCCGGAAATAAATATATTTGTGTACGGACTCAATAAAAAGTCTATGACCCCGCACACCGATACATTGGCTTTCCGGAAAAAGCCGAACAGACACGAAGCGGCTGAGCGCTCACACGAGGGCTTCAGCTGCTTCGTTCTACCGATTGGTGGGGGTCTCAGTGCTCGGACCCCCACCAATCCAAACTTCTGACATGTCACTATGATATGTCACTATGACATGTCAGAAGTTTGTCAAACGTTTAGCTATACTTTAAATATTTTCAGGGCCCAGAGAGATGGAAGAAGGCGTCCAAGAGCTCAATTGCTAGATGGTTGAAGAGTGCTATTTGCAAAGCCTACAAGGTGGTGGTGGAACCTCTCCCTGAAGGACATGAAGTTCATTCAACTCAAGCTGTAGCGTTCTCCTGGGCTGAAAGGCCATCAGCATCCCGGGAATAGATGTGTCGAGCTGCTACGTGGTCTGGTCTTCACATCTTTCAAAAACACTACAGAAGTATTTGTTTCCCAAGATTTAGCCTTTGGGAGGAAAGTTTTGCATGCTGCTGTCCCTCCCTAAACCCATCTTATTAGCATTTCTCCAGTGGTGCTGTCATGGTGGCGATATGTTTTCATGAGAACAGCACTGATATATTCTCTACCTCTTTGTTTATATTGTTAAAATAAATGTAATTTCTGTAGTACCTGGTGTCTCTGTAGTAATTCAGAAAACACTGGTGAAGTTGAAGGGGCTTCCAACTTCCCCACTTCATGTTCCTATTACAGTGAAAGGGCAACTCATGAAAACCAAATTATAGGTACGGTACAAAGCAGAGGTCTAATGAAACATGATTCCGAAATTTTATGGGAAATACAAGTTTTTATTAATACAGATATGTCAAGAGAAATGACAGCTCCTCTATACTACACCACACAGAAGAGCGGACAGCTCCTCTATACTACACCACACAGAAGAGCTGACAGATCCTCTATACTACACCACACAGAAGAGCTGACAGATCCTCTATACTATACCACACAGGAGAGCTGACAGATCCTCTATACTACACCACACAGGAGAACTGACAGCTCCTCTATACTACACCACACAGAAGAGCTGACAGATCCCCTATACTACACCACACAGAAGAGCTGACAGATCCTCTATACTACACCACACAGGAGAGCTGACAGATCCTCTATACTACACCACACAGGAGAACTGACAGCTCCTCTATACTACACCACACAGAAGAGCTGACAGATCCCCTATACTACACCACACAGAAGAGCTGACAGATCCTCTATACTACACCACACAGGAGAGCTGACAGATCCTCTATACTACACCACACAGGAGAGCTGACAGATCCTCTATACTACACCACACAGGAGAACTGACAGCTCCTCTATACTACACCACACAGAAGAGCTGACAGATCCCCTATACTACACCACACAGAAGAGCTGACAGATCCTCTATACTACACCACACAGGAGAGCTGACAGATCCTCTATACTACACCACACAGAAGAGCTGACAGATCCCCTATACTAAACCACACAGGAGAGCTGACAGATCCTCTATACTACACCACACAGGAGAGCTGACAGATCCTCTATACTACACCACACAGGAGAGCTGACAGATCCCCTATACTACACCACACAGGAGAGCTGACAGATCCCCTATACTACACCACACAGAAGAGCTGACAGATCCTCTATACTACACCACACCACACAGAAGAGCTGACAGATCCTCTATACTACACCACACAGGAGAGCTGACAGATCCTCTATACTACACCACACAGAAGAGCTGACAGATCCTCTATACTACACCAAACAGGAGAACTGACAGATCCTCTATACTACACCACACAGAAGAGCTGACAGATCCTCTATACTACACCAAACAGGAGAACTGACAGATCCTTTATACTACACCACACAGAAGAGCTGACAGATCCCCTATACTACACCACACAGGAGAACTGACGGCTCCTCTATACTACACCACACAGGAGAGCTGACAGCTCCTCTATACTACACCACACAGGAGAGCTGACAGCTCCTCTATACTACACCACACAGGAGAGCTGACAGATCCTCTATACTACACCACACAGAAGAGCTGACAGATCCTCTATACTACACCAAACAGGAGAACTGACAGATCCTTTATACTACACCACACAGAAGAGCTGACAGATCCCCTATACTACACCACACAGGAGAACTGACGGCTCCTCTATACTACACCACACAGGAGAACTGACAGATCCTCTATACTACACCACACAGGAGAGCTGACAGATCCTCTATACTACACCACACAGAAGAGCTGACAGCTCCTCTATACTACACCACACAGGAGAGCTGACAGATCCTCTATACTACACCACACAGAAGAGCTGACAGATCCTCTATACTACACCACACAGGAGAGCTGACAGATCCTCTATACTACACCACACAGAAGAGCTGACAGATCCTCTATACTACACCACACAGGAGAGCTGACAGATCCCCTATACTACACCACACAGGAGAGCTGACAGCTCCTCTATACTACACCACACAGGAGAGCTGACAGCTCCTCTATACTACAATACACAGGAGAACTGACAGATCCTCTATACCACACCACACAGGAGAGCTGACAGCTCCTCTATACTACACCACACAGGAGAGCTGACAGATCCTCTATACTACACCACACAGAAGAGCTGACAGATCCTCTATACTACACCACACAGGAGAGCTGACAGATCCCCTATACTACACCACACAGAAGAGCTGACAGATCCTCTATACTACACCACACAGGAGAGCTGACAGATCCTCTATACTATACCACACAGGAGAGCCGACAGATCCTCTATACTACACCACACAGGAGAGCTGACAGATCCTCTATACTACACCACACAGGGGAGCTGACAGATCCTCTATACTACACCACACAGGAGAGCCGACAGATCTTCTATACTACACCACACAGGAGAACTGACAGCTCCTCTACACTACACCACACAGGAGAACTGACAGCTCCTCTACACTACACCACACAGGAGAACTGACAGATCCTCTATACTACACTACACAGGAGAGCTGACAGATCCTCTATACTACACCACACAGGAGAGCTGACAGATCCTCTATACTACACCACATGGGAGAGCTAACAGATCCTCTATACTACACCACACAGGAGAGCTGACAGATCCTCTATACTACACCACACAGGAGAGCTGACAGATCCTTTATACTACACCACACAGGAGAGCTGACAAATTCTCTACACCACACCACACAGGAGAGTTGACAGATCCTCTATACTACACCACACAGGAGAACTGACAGATCCTCTATACTACACCACACAGGAGAGCTGACAGATCCTCTATACTACACCACACAGAAGAACTGACAGATCCTCTATACTACACCACACAGGAGAACTGACAGCTCCTCTATACTACACCACACAGAAGAGCTGACAGATCCTCTATACTACACCACACAGGAGAACTGACAGATCCTCTATACTACACCACACAGGAGAGCTAACAGATCCTCTATACTACAGCACACAGAAGAGCTGACAGATCCTCTATACTACACCACACAGGAGAGCTGACAGATCCTCTATACAACACCACACAGAAGAGCTGACAGATCCTCTATACTACACCACACAGGAGAACTGACAGATCCTCTATACTACACCACACAGGAGAGCTGACAGATCCTCTATACTACACCACACAGGAGAGCTGACAGATCCTCTATACTACACCACACAGGAGAGCTGACAGATCCTCTATACTAAACCACACAGGGGAGCTGACAGATCCTCTATACTACACCACACAGGAGAACTGACAGATCCTCTATACTACACCACACAGGGGAGCTGACAGCTACTCTATACTACACCACACAGGAGAGCTGACAGATCCTCTATACTACACCACACAGGAGAGCTGACAGCTCCTCTATACTCCACCACACAGGAGAGCTGACAGATCCTCTATACTACACCACACAGAAGAGCTGACAGATCCTCTATACTACACCACACAGCAGAGCTGACAGATCCTCTATACTACACCACACAGGAGAGCTGACAGCTCCTCTATACTACACCACACAGAAGAGCTGACAGATCCTCTATACTACACCACACAGCAGAGCTGACAGATCCTCTATACTACACCACACAGCAGAGCTGACAGATCCCCTATACTACACCACACAGCAGGGCTGACAGCTCCTCTATACTACACCACACAGGAGAGCTGACAGGTCCTCTATACGACACCACACAGGAGAGCTGACAGCTCCTCTATACTCCACCACACAGGAGAGCTGACAGATCCTCTATATGACACCACACAGGAGAGCTGACAGATCCTTTATACCACACAGGAGAGCTGACAGATCCTCTATACTACACCACACAGGAGAGCTGACAGATCCTCTATACTACACCACACAGTAGAACTGACAGCTCCTCTATACTACACCAAACAGGAGAACTGACAGCTCCTCTATACAACACCACACAGGAGAGCTGACAGATCCTCTATACTACACCACACAGAAGAGCTGACAGATCCTCTATACTACACCACACCACACAGGAGAGCTGACAGCTCCTCTATACTACACCACACAGGAGAGCTGACAGCTCCTCTATACTCCACCACACAGGAGAGCTGACAGATCCACTATACTACACCACACAGAAGAGCTGACAGATCCTCTATACTACACCACACAGCAGAGCTGACAGATCCTCTATACTACACCACACAGGAGAGCTGACAGCTCCTCTATACTACACCACACAGAAGAGCTGACAGATCCTCTATACTACACCACACAGCAGAGCTGACAGATCCTCTATACTAAACCACACAGAGGAGCTGACAGATCCCCTATACTACACCACACAGCAGGGCTGACAGCTCCTCTATACTACACCACACAGGAGAGCTGACAGGTCCTCTATACGACACCACACAGGAGAGCTGACAGCTCCTCTATACTCCACCACACAGGAGAGCTGACAGATCCTCTATATGACACCACACAGGAGAGCTGACAGATCCTTTATACCACACAGGAGAGCTGACAGATCCTCTATACTACACCACACAGGAGAGCTGACAGATCCTCTATAATACACCACACAGGAGAGCTGACAGATCCTCTATACTACACCACACAGGAGAACTGACAGCTCCTCTATACTACACCACACAGGAGAGCTGACAGATCCTCTATACTACACCACACAGAAGAGCTGACAGATCCTCTATACTACAAAACACAGGAAAGCTGACAGATCCTCTATACTACACCACACAGGAGAACTGACAGCTCCTCTATACTACACCACACAGGAGAACTGACGGCTCCTCTATACTACACCACACAGGAGAGCTGACAGCTCCTCTATACTACACCACACAGGAGAGCTGACAGATCCCCTATACTACACCACATAGAAGAGCTGACAGATCCTCTATACTACACCACACAGGAGAGCTGACAGATCCTCTATACTACACCACACAGGAGAGCTGACCGCTCCTCTATACTACACCGCACAGGAGAACTGACAGCTCCTCTATACCACACCACACAGGAGAGCTGACGGATCCTCTGTACTACACCACACAGGAGAGCTGACAGATCCTCTACACTACACCACACAGGAGAGCTGAAAGATCCTCTATACTACACCACACAGGAGAACTGACAGATCCTCTATTCTACACCACACAGGAGAGCTGACAGCTCCTCTATACTACACCACACAGGAGGACTGACAGATCCTCTATACCACACCACACAGGAGAGCTGACAGATCCTCTATACTACACCACACAGCAGAGCTAACAGATCCCCTATACTACACCACACAGCAGGGCTGACAGCTCCTCTATACTACACCACACAGGAGAGCTGACAGGTCCTCTATACGACACCACACAGGAGAGCTGACAGCTCCTCTATACTCCACCACACAGGAGAGCTGACAGATCCTCTATATGACACCACACAGGAGAGCTGACAGATCCTTTATACCACACAGGAGAGCTGACAGATCCTCTATACTACACCACACAGGAGAGCTGACAGATCCTCTATACTACAACACACAGTAGAACTGACAGCTCCTCTATACTACACCAAACAGGAGAACTGACAGCTCCTCTATACAACACCACACAGGAGAGCTGACAGATCCTCTATACTACACCACACAGAAGAGCTGACAGATCCTCTATACTACACCACACCACACAGGAGAGCTGACAGCTCCTCTATACTACACCACACAGGAGAGCTGACAGCTCCTCTATACTCCACCACACAGTAGAACTGACAGATCCACTATACTACACCACACAGAAGAGCTGACAGATCCTCTATACTACACCACACAGCAGAGCTGACAGATCCTCTATACTACACCACACAGGAGAGCTGACAGCTCCTCTATACTACACCACACAGAAGAGCTGACAGATCCTCTATACTACACCACACAGCAGAGCTGACAGATCCTCTATACTAAACCACACAGCAGAGCTGACAGATCCCCTATACTACACCACACAGCAGGGCTGACAGCTCCTCTATACTACACCACACAGGAGAGCTGACAGGTCCTCTATACGACACCACACAGGAGAGCTGACAGCTCCTCTATACTCCACCACACAGGAGAGCTGACAGATCCTCTATATGACACCACACAGGAGAGCTGACAGATCCTTTATACCACACAGGAGAGCTGACAGATCCTCTATACTACACCACACAGGAGAGCTGACAGATCCTCTATAATACACCACACAGGAGAGCTGACAGCTCCTCTATACTACAACACACAGTAGAACTGACAGCTCCTCTATACTACCCCAAACAGGAGAACTGACAGCTCCTCTACACTACACCACACAGGAGAGCTGACAGATCCTCTATACTACACCACACAGGAGAACTGACAGCTCCTCTATACTATACCACACAGGAGAACTGACAGCTCCTCTATACTACACCACACAGGAGAGCTGACAGATCCTCTATACTACACCACACAGGAGAGCTGACAGATCCTCTATACTACACCACACAGGAGAGCTGACCGCTCCTCTATACTACACCGCACAGGAGAACTGACAGCTCCTCTATACCACACCACACAGGAGAGCTGACGGATCCTCTGTACTACACCACACAGGAGAGCTGACAGATCCTCTACACTACACCACACAGGAGAGCTGAAAGATCCTCTATACTACACCACACAGGAGAACTGACAGATCCTCTATTCTACACCACACAGGAGAGCTGACAGCTCCTCTATACTACACCACACAGGAGGACTGACAGATCCTCTATACCACACCACACAGGAGAGCTGACAGATCCTCTATACTACACCACACAGCAGAGCTAACAGATCCCCTATACTACACCACACAGCAGGGCTGACAGCTCCTCTATACTACACCACACAGGAGAGCTGACAGGTCCTCTATACGACACCACACAGGAGAGCTGACAGCTCCTCTATACTCCACCACACAGGAGAGCTGACAGATCCTCTATATGACACCACACAGGAGAGCTGACAGATCCTTTATACCACACAGGAGAGCTGACAGATCCTCTATACTACACCACACAGGAGAGCTGACAGATCCTCTATACTACAACACACAGTAGAACTGACAGCTCCTCTATACTACACCAAACAGGAGAACTGACAGCTCCTCTATACAACACCACACAGGAGAGCTGACAGATCCTCTATACTACACCACACAGAAGAGCTGACAGATCCTCTATACTACACCACACCACACAGGAGAGCTGACAGCTCCTCTATACTACACCACACAGGAGAGCTGACAGCTCCTCTATACTCCACCACACAGTAGAACTGACAGATCCACTATACTACACCACACAGAAGAGCTGACAGATCCTCTATACTACACCACACAGCAGAGCTGACAGATCCTCTATACTACACCACACAGGAGAGCTGACAGCTCCTCTATACTACACCACACAGAAGAGCTGACAGATCCTCTATACTACACCACACAGCAGAGCTGACAGATCCTCTATACTAAACCACACAGCAGAGCTGACAGATCCCCTATACTACACCACACAGCAGGGCTGACAGCTCCTCTATACTACACCACACAGGAGAGCTGACAGGTCCTCTATACGACACCACACAGGAGAGCTGACAGCTCCTCTATACTCCACCACACAGGAGAGCTGACAGATCCTCTATATGACACCACACAGGAGAGCTGACAGATCCTTTATACCACACAGGAGAGCTGACAGATCCTCTATAATACACCACACAGGAGAGCTGACAGCTCCTCTATACTACACCACACAGTAGAACTGACAGCTCCTCTATACTACCCCAAACAGGAGAACTGACAGCTCCTCTATACTACACCACACAGGAGAGCTGACAGATCCTCTATACTACACCACACAGGAGAACTGACAGCTCCTCTATACTATACCACACAGGAGAACTGACAGCTCCTCTATACTACACCACACAGGAGAGCTGACAGATCCTCTATACTACACCACACAGGAGAGCTGACAGATCCTCTATACTACACCACACAGTAGAACTGACAGCTCCTCTATACTACACCAAACAGGAGAACTGACAGCTCCTCTATACTACACCACGCAGGAGAGCTGACAGATCCTCTATACTACACCACACAGAAGAGCTGACAGATCCTCTATACTACACCACACAGGAGAGCTGACAGCTCCTCTATACTACACCACACAGCAGAGCTGACAGATCCTCTATACTACACCACACAGGAGAGCTGACAGCTCCTCTATACTACACCACACAGAAGAGCTAACAGATCCTCTATACTACACCACACAGCAGAGCTGACAGATCCCCTATACTACACCACACAGCAGAGCTGACAGATACTCTATACTACACCACACAGGAGAGCTGACAGCTCCTCTATACTACACCACACAGGAGAGCTGACAGATCTTCTATACTACACCACACAGGAGAACTGACAGCTCCTCTACACTACACCACACAGGAGAGCTGACAGATCCTCTATACTACACCACACAGAAGAGCTGACAGATCCTCTATACTACACCACACAGCAGAGCTGACAGATCCTCTATACTACACCACACAGGAGAGCTGACAGCTCCTCTATACTACACCACACAGAAGAGCTGACAGATCCTCTATACTACACCACACAGCAGAGCTGACAGATCCTCTATACTACACCACACAGCAGAGCTGACAGATCCCCTATACTAGACCACACAGCAGGGCTGACAGCTCCTCTATACTACACCACACAGGAGAGCTGACAGGTCCTCTATACGACACCACACAGGAGAGCTGACAGCTCCTCTATACTCCACCACACAGGAGAGCTGACAGATCCTCTATATGACACCACACAGGAGAGCTGACAGATCCTTTATACCACACAGGAGAGCTGACAGATCCTCTATACTACACCACACAGGAGAGCTGACAGATCCTCTATAATACACCACACAGGAGAGCTGACAGCTCCTCTATACTACACCACACAGTAGAACTGACAGCTCCTCTATACTACACCAAACAGGAGAACTGACAGCTCCTCTATACAACACCACACAGGAGAGCTGACAGATCCTCTATACTACACCACACAGAAGAGCTGACAGATCCTCTATACTACACCACACCACACAGGAGAGCTGACAGCTCCTCTATACTACACCACACAGGAGAGCTGACAGCTCCTCTATACTCCACCACACAGGAGAGCTGACAGATCCTCTATACTACACCACACAGAAGAGCTGACAGATCCTCTATACTACACCACACAGCAGAGCTGACAGATCCTCTATACTACACCACACAGGAGAGCTGACAGCTCCTCTATACTACACCACACAGAAGAGCTGACAGATCCTCTATACTACACCACACAGCAGAGCTGACAGATCCTCTATACTACACCACACAGCAGAGCTGACAGATCCCCTATACTACACCACACAGCAGGGCTGACAGCTCCTCTATACTACACCACACAGGAGAGATGACAGGTCCTCTATACGACACCACACAGGAGAGCTGACAGCTCCTCTATACTCCACCACACAGGAGAGCTGACAGATCCTCTATATGACACCACACAGGAGAGCTGACAGATCCTTTATACCACACAGGAGAGCTGACAGATCCTCTATACTACACCACACAAAAGAGCTGACAGATCCTCTATAATACACCACACAGGAGAGCTGACAGCTCCTCTATACTACACCACACAGTAGAACTGACAGCTCCTCTATACTACACCAAACAGGAGAACTGACAGCTCCTCTATACTACACCACACAGGAGAGCTGACAGATCCTCTATACTACACCACACAGAAGAGCTGACAGATCCTCTATACTACACCACACCACACAGGAGAGCTGACAGCTCCTCTATACTACACCACACAGGAGAGCTGACAGCTCCTCTATACTCCACCACACAGGAGAGCTGACAGATCCTCTATACTACACCACACAGAAGAGCTGACAGATCATAGTTACATAGTTACATAGTTTGTACGGTTGAAAAAAGACACATGTCCATCAAGTTCAACCAAGGGATGGGAAAGGGGAAGTGGGATAGAAAAGGGGAAGTAAAAAATTTCTACACATAGCGGTTAATATTTTTTTGTTCTAGGAAAATATCTAAGCCTTTTTTAAAGCCATCTACTGTCCCTGCTGCGACCAGCTCCTGCGGTAGGCTATTCCATAGATTCACAGTTCTCACAGTAAAGAAGGCTTGTCGCCTCTGCAGGTTGAACCTTTTTTTCTCCAGACGGAGGGAGTGCCCCCTTGTTTTTTGAGGGGGTTTTACATGGAACAGGATTTCACCATATTTTTTGTATGCGCCATTAATATATTTATATAAGTTAATCATGTCCCCCCTTAGTCGTCTTTTCTCAAGGCTAAATAGGTTTAGTTCTTTTAATCTTTCCTCATAACTTAGATTCTCCATGCCCTTTATTAGCTTTGTTGCTCTTCTTTGTATTTTTTCCAACTCCAGGGCATCCTTTCTATGAACTGGAGCCCAGAACTGGACTGCATATTCTAGATGAGGCCTCACTAATGCTTTGTAAAGTGGTAATATTACATCCCTGTCCCGCGAGTCCATGCCTCTTTTGATACACGACAATATTTTGCTGGACTTTGAAGCAGCTGATTGACACTGCATGCTGAAATTTAGTTTATGATTTACAAGTACACCCAGATCCTTCTCATCAAGTGACTCCCCAAGTGTAGCTCCCCCTAGGACATATGATGCTTGCAGGTTTTTCGTACCCAGATGCATAACTTTACATTTATCTACATTAAACTTCATTTGCCAAGTGGACGCCCAAACACTTAGTTTGTTTAAATCTGCCTGCAATTCACAAACATCTTCCATAGATCCTCTATACTACACCACACAGCAGAGCTGACAGATCCCCTATACTACACCACACAGCAGAGCTGACAGATCCTCTATACTACACCACACAGGAGAGCTGACAGCTCCTCTATAGTACACCACACAGAAGAGCTGACAGATCCTCTATACTACACCACACAGCAGAGCTGACAGATCCTCTATACTACACCACACAGCAGAGCTGACAGATCCGCTATACTACACCACACAGCAGGGCTGACAGCTCCTCTATACTACACCACACAGGAGAGCTGACAGGTCCTCTATACTCCACCACATAGGAGAGCTGACAGATCCTCTATATGACACCACACAGGAGAGCTGACAGATCCTTTATACCACACAGGAGAGCTGACAGATCCTCTATACTACACCACACAGGAGAGCTGACAGATCCTCTATAATACACCACACAGGAGAGCTGACAGCTCCTCTATACTACACCACACAGTAGAACTGACAGCTCCTCTATACTACACCAAACAGGAGAACTGACAGCTCCTCTATACTACACCACACAGGAGAGCTGACAGATCCTCTATACTACACCACACAGGAGAACTGACAGCTCCTCTATACTATACCACACAGGAGAACTGACAGCTCCTCTATACTACACCACACAGGAGAGCTGACAGATCCTCTATACTACACTACACAGGAGAGCTGACAGCTCCTCTATACTACACCACACAGGAGAGATGACAGATCCTCTATACTACACCACACAGAAGAGCTGACAGATCCTCTATACTACACCACACAGGAGAACTGACAGCTCCTCTATACTACACCACACAGGAGAACTGACGGCTCCTCTATACTACACCACACAGGAGAGCTGACAGCTCCTCTATACTACACCACACAGGAGAACTGACAGCTCCTCTAAACTACACCACACAGGAGAGCTGATAGATCCTCTATACTACACCACACAGGAGAGCTGACAGATCCTCTATACTACACCACACAGTAGAACTGACAGCTCCTCTATACTACACCAAACAGGAGAACTGACAGCTCCTCTATACTACACCACACAGGAGAGCTGACAGATCCTCTATACTACACCACACAGAAGAGCTGACAGATCCTCTAAACTACACCACACCACACAGGAGAGCTGACAGCTCCTCTATACTACACCACACAGGAGAGCTGACAGATCCTCTATACTACACCACACAGAAGAGCTGACAGATCCTCTATACTACACCACACAGCAGGGCTGACAGATCCCCTATAGTACACCACACAGGAGAGCTGACAGCTCCTCTATACTACACCACACAGAAGAGCTGACAGATCCTCTATACTACACCACACAGCAGAGCTGACAGATCCTCTATACTACACCACACAGCAGAGCTGACAGATCCGCTATACTACACCACACAGCAGGGCTGACAGCTCCTCTATACTACACCACACAGGAGAGCTGACAGGTCCTCTATACTCCACCACATAGGAGAGCTGACAGATCCTCTATATGACACCACACAGGAGAGCTGACAAATCCTTTATACCACACAGGAGAGCTGACAGATCCTCTATACTACACCACACAGGAGAGCTGACAGATCCTCTATAATACACCACACAGGAGAGCTGACAGCTCCTCTATACTACACCACACAGTAGAACTGACAGCTCCTCTA
Source organism: Rhinoderma darwinii (assembly GCF_050947455.1). Classification (NCBI taxonomy): domain Eukaryota; kingdom Metazoa; phylum Chordata; class Amphibia; order Anura; family Rhinodermatidae; genus Rhinoderma; species Rhinoderma darwinii. Next base: position 88,357 of record NC_134691.1, on the reverse strand, counting down.
TACTACACCAAACAGGAGAACTGACAGCTCCTCTATACTACACCACACAGGAGAGCTGACAGATCCTCTATACTACACCACACAGGAGAACTGACAGCTCCTCTATACTACACCACACAGGAGAGCTGACAGATCCTCTATACTACACCACACAGAAGAGCTGACAGATCCTCTATACTACAAAACACAGGAAAGCTGACAGATCCTCTATACTACACCACACAGGAGAACTGACAGCTCCTCTATACTACACCACACAGGAGAACTGACGGCTCCTATATACTACACCACACAGGAGAGCTGACAGCTCCTCTATACTACACCACACAGGAGAACTGACAGATCCTCTATACTACACCACACAGGAGAGCTGACAGATCCCCTATACTACACCACACAGGAGAGCTGACAGCTCCTCTATACTACACCACACAGGAGAGCTGACAGCTCCTCTATACTACAAAACACAGGAGAACTGACAGATCCTCTATACCACACCACACAGGAGAGCTGACAGATCCTCTATACTACACCACACAGGAGAACTGACAGATCCTCTATACTACACCACACAGGAGAACTGACAGATCCCCTATACACCACACAGGAGAACTGACAGCTCCTCTATACTATACCACACAGGAGAACTGACAGCTCCTCTATACTACACCACACAGGAGAGCTGACAGATCCTCTATACTACACCACACAGAAGAGCTGACAGATCCTCTATACTACACCACACAGGAGAGCTGACAGATCCTCTATACTACACCACACAGGAGAGCTGACCGCTCCTCTATACTACACCGCACAGGAGAACTGACAGCTCCTCTATACCACACCACACAGGAGAGCTGACGGATCCTCTGTACTACACCACACAGGAGAGCTGACAGATCCTCTACACTACACCACACAGGAGAGCTGAAAGATCCTCTATACTACACCACACAGGAGAACTGACAGATCCTCTATTCTACACCACACAGGAGAGCTGACAGCTCCTCTATACTACACCACACAGGAGGACTGACAGATCCTCTATACTACACCACACAGGAGAGCTAACAGATACTCTATACTACACCACACAGAAGAGCTGACAGATCCTCTATACTACACCACAAAGGAGAACTGACAGATCCTCTATACTACACCACACAGGAGAACTGACAGATCCTCTATACTACACCACACAGGAGAGCCGACAGATCCTCTATACTACACCACACAGGAGAACTGACAGATACCCTATACTACACCACACAGGAGAACTGACAGATCCTCTATACTCCACCACACAGGAGAGCTGACAGATCCTCTATACTACACCACACAGGAGAGCTGACAGATCCTCTATACTACACCACACAGGAGAACTGACATCTCCTCTATACTACACCACACAGGAGAACTGACGGCTCCTCTATACTACACCACACAGGAGAGCTGACAGCTCCTCTATACTACACCACACAGGAGAACTGACAGCTCCTCTAAACTACACCACACAGGAGAGCTGACAGATCCTCTACACTACACCACACAGGAGAGCTGAAAGATCCTCTATACTACACCACACAGGAGAACTGACAGATCCTCTATTCTACACCACACAGGAGAGCTGACAGCTCCTCTATACTACACCACACAGGAGGACTGACAGATCCTCTATACTACACCACACAGGAGAGCTGACAGATCCTCTATACTACACCACACAGAAGAGCTGACAGATCCTCTATACTACACCACACAGGAGAGCTGACAGATCCTCTATACTACACCACACAGGAGAGCTGACCGCTCCTCTATACTACACCGCACAGGAGAACTGACAGCTCCTCTATACCACACCACACAGGAGAGCTGACGGATCCTCTGTACTACACCACACAGGAGAGCTGACAGATCCTCTACACTACACCACACAGGAGAGCTGAAAGATCCTCTATACTACACCACACAGGAGAACTGACAGATCCTCTATTCTACACCACACAGGAGAGCTGACAGCTCCTCTATACTACACCACACAGGAGGACTGACAGATCCTCTATACTACACCACACAGGAGAGCTGACAGATACTCTATACTACACCACACAGAAGAGCTGACAGATCCTCTATACTACACCACAAAGGAGAACTGACAGATCCTCTATACTACACCACACAGGAGAACTGACAGATCCTCTATACTACACCACACAGGAGAGCCGACAGATCCTCTATACTACACCACACAGGAGAACTGACAGATACCCTATACTACACCACACAGGAGAACTGACAAATCCTCTATACTCCACCACACAGGAGAGCTGACAGATCCTCTATACTATACCACACAGCAGAGCTGACAGATCCTCTATACTACACCACACAGGAGAGCTGACAGCTCCTCTATACTACACCACACAGAAGAGCTGACAGATCCTCTATACTACACCACACAGCAGAGCTGAAAGATCCTCTATACTACACCACACATCAGGGCTGACAGCTCCTCTATACTACACCACACAGGAGAGCTGACAGGTCCTCTATACGACACCACACAGGAGAGCTGACAGCTCCTCTATACTCCACCACACAGGAGAGCTGACAGATCCTCTATATGACACCACACAGGAGAGCTGACAGATCCTTTATACCACACAGGAGAGCTGACATATCCTCTATACTACACCACACAGGAGAGCTGACAGATCCTCTATAATACACCACACAGGAGAGCTGACAGCTCCTCTATACTACACCACACAGTAGAACTGACAGCTCCTCTATACTACACCAAACAGGAGAACTGACAGCTCCTCTGTACTACACCACACAGGAGAGCTGACAGATCCTCTATACTACACCACACAGAAGAGCTGACAAATTCTCTATACTACACCACACCACACAGGAGAGCTGACAGCTCCTCTATACTACACCACACAGGAGAGCTGACAGCTCCTCTATACTCCACCACACAGGAGAGCTGACAGCTCCTCTATACTACACCACACAGAAGAGCTGACAGATCCTCTATACTACACCACACAGCAGAGCTGACAGATATTCTATACTACACCACACAGGAGAGCTGACAGCTCCTCTATACTACACCACACAGAAGAGCTGACAGATCCTCTATACTACACCACACAGGAGAGCTGACAGGTCCTCTATACGACACCACACAGGAGAGCTGACAGCTCCTCTATACTCCACCACACAGGAGAGCTGACAGATCCTCTATATGACACCACACAGGAGAGCTGACAGATCCTTTATACCACACAGGAGAGCTGACAGATCCTCTATACTACACCACACAGGAGAGCTGACAGATCCTCTATAATACACCACACAGGAGAGCTGACAGCTCCTCTATACTACACCACACAGTAGAACTGACAGCTCCTCTATACTACACCAAACAGGAGAACTGACAGCTCCTCTATACTACACCACACAGGAGAACTGACGGCTCCTCTATACTACACCACACAGGAGAGCTGACAGCTCCTCTATACTACACCACACAGGAGAACTGACAGCTCCTCTAAACTACACCACACAGGAGAGCTGATAGATCCTCTATACTACACCACACAGGAGAGCTGACAGATCCTCTATACTACACCACACAGGAGAACTGACAGCTCACCTATACTACACCACACAGGAGAGATGACAGATACTCTATACTACACCACACAGGAGAGCTGACAGATCCTCTACACTACACCACACAGGAGAGCTGAAAGATCCTCTATACTACACCACACAGGAGAACTGACAGATCCTCTATTCTACACCACACAGGAGAGCTGACAGCTCCTCTATACTACACCACACAGGAGGACTGACAGATCCTCTATACTACACCACACAGGAGAGCTGACAGATCCTCTATACTACACCACACAGAAGAGCTGACAGATCCTCTATACTACACCACACAGGAGAGCTGACAGATCCTCTATACTACACCACACAGGAGAGCTGACCGCTCCTCTATACTACACCGCACAGGAGAACTGACAGCTCCTCTATACCACACCACACAGGAGAGCTGACGGATCCTCTGTACTACACCACACAGGAGAGCTGACAGATCCTCTACACTACACCACACAGGAGAGCTGAAGAATCCTCTATACTACACCACACAGGAGAACTGACAGATCCTCTATTCTACACCACACAGGAGAGCTGACAGCTCCTCTATACTACACCACACAGGAGGACTGACAGATCCTCTATACTACACCACACAGGAGAGCTGACAGATACTCTATACTACACCACAAAGGAGAACTGACAGATCCTCTATACTACACCACACAGGAGAACTGACAGATCCTCTATACTACACCACACAGGAGAGCCGACAGATCCTCTATACTACACCACACAGGAGAACTGACAGATACCCTATACTACACCACACAGGAGAACTGACAAATCCTCTATACTCCACCACACAGGAGAGCTGACAGATCCTCTATACTATACCACACAGCAGAGCTGACAGATCCTCTATACTACACCACACAGGAGAGCTGACAGCTCCTCTATACTACACCACACAGAAGAGCTGACAGATCCTCTATACTACACCACACAGCAGAGCTGAAAGATCCTCTATACTACACCACACATCAGGGCTGACAGCTCCTCTATACTACACCACACAGGAGAGCTGACAGGTCCTCTATACGACACCACACAGGAGAGCTGACAGCTCCTCTATACTCCACCACACAGGAGAGCTGACAGATCCTCTATACTACACCACACAGTAGAACTGACAGCTCCTCTATACTACACCAAACAGGAGAACTGACAGCTCCTCTGTACTACACCACACAGGAGAGCTGACAGATCCTCTATACTACACCACACAGAAGAGCTGACAAATCCTCTATACTACACCACACCACACAGGAGAGCTGACAGCTCCTCTATACTACACCACACAGGAGAGCTGACAGCTCCTCTATACTCCACCACAAAGGAGAGCTGACAGATCCTCTATACTACACCACACAGAAGAGCTGACAGATCCTCTATACTACACCACACAGCAGAGCTGACAGATATTCTATACTACACCACACAGGAGAGCTGACAGCTCCTCTATACTACACCACACAGAAGAGCTGACAGATCCTCTATACTACACCACACAGGAGAGCTGACAGGTCCTCTATACGACACCACACAGGAGAGCTGACAGCTCCTCTATACTCCACCACACTGGAGAGCTGACAGATCCTCTATATGACACCACACAGGAGAGCTGACAGATCCTTTATACCACACAGGAGAGCTGACAGATCCTCTATAATACACCACACAGGAGAGCTGACAGATCCTCTATAATACACCACACAGGAGAGCTGACAGCTCCTCTATACTACACCACACAGTAGAACTGACAGCTCCTCTATACTACACCAAACAGGAGAACTGACAGCTCCTCTATACTACACCACACAGGAGAGCTGACAGATCCTCTATACTACACCACACAGGAGAACTGACAGCTCCTCTATACTACACCACACAGGAGAGCTGACAGATCCTCTATACTACACCACACAGAAGAGCTGACAGATCCTCTATACTACACCACACAGGAGAGCTGACAGATCCTCTATACTACACCACACAGGAGAACTGACAGCTCCTCTATACTACACCACACAGGAGAACTGACGGCTCCTCTATACTACACCACACAGGAGAGCTGACAGCTCCTCTATACTACACCACACAGGAGAACTGACAGCTCCTCTACTCTACACCACACAGGAGAACTGACAGATCCTCTATACTACACCACAGAGGATAACTGACAGCTCCTCTATACTACACCACCCAGGAGAGCTGACAGATCCTCTATACTACCCCACACAGGAGAGCTGACAGATCCTCTATACTACACCACACAGAAGAGCTGACAGATCCTCTATACTACACCACACAGGAGAGCTGACAGGTCCTCTATACGACACCACACAGGAGAGCTGACAGCTCCTCTATACTCCACCACACAGGAGAACTGACAGATACCCTATACTACACCACACAGGAGAACTGACAAATCCTCTATACTCCACCACACAGGAGAGCTGACAGATCCTCTATACTATACCACACAGCAGAGCTGACAGATCCTCTATACTACACCACACAGGAGAGCTGACAGCTCCTCTATACTACACCACACAGAAGAGCTGACAGATCCTCTATACTACACCACACAGCAGAGCTGAAAGATCCTCTATACTACACCACACATCAGGGCTGACAGCTCCTCTATACTACACCACACAGGAGAGCTGACAGGTCCTCTATACGACACCACACAGGAGAGCTGACAGCTCCTCTATACTCCACCACACAGGAGAGCTGACAGATCCTCTATATGACACCACACAGGAGAGCTGACAGATCCTTTATACCACACAGGAGAGCTGACAGATCCTCTATACTACACCACACAGGAGAGCTGACAGATCCTCTATAATACATCACACAGGAGAGCTGACAGCTCCTCTATACTACACCACACAGTAGAACTGACAGCTCCTCTATACTACACCAAACAGGAGAACTGACAGCTCCTCTGTACTACACCACACAGGAGAGCTGACAGATCCTCTATACTACACCACACAGAAGAGCTGACAAATCCTCTATACTACACCACACCACACAGGAGAGCTGACAGCTCCTCTATACTACACCACACAGGAGAGCTGACAGCTCCTCTATACTCCACCACAAAGGAGAGCTGACAGATCCTCTATACTACACCACACAGAAGAGCTGACAGATCCTCTATACTACACCACACAGCAGAGCTGACAGATATTCTATACTACACCACACAGGAGAGCTGACAGCTCCTCTATACTACACCACACAGAAGAGCTGACAGATCCTCTATACTACACCACACAGGAGAGCTGACAGGTCCTCTATACGACACCACACAGGAGAGCTGACAGCTCCTCTATACTCCACCACACTGGAGAGCTGACAGATCCTCTATATGACACCACACAGGAGAGCTGACAGATCCTTTATACCACACAGGAGAGCTGACAGATCCTCTATAATACACCACACAGGAGAGCTGACAGATCCTCTATAATACACCACACAGGAGAGCTGACAGCTCCTCTATACTACACCACACAGTAGAACTGACAGCTCCTCTATACTACACCAAACAGGAGAACTGACAGCTCCTCTATACTACACCACACAGGAGAGCTGACAGATCCTCTATACTACACCACACAGGAGAACTGACAGCTCCTCTATACTATACCACACAGGAGAACTGACAGCTCCTCTATACTACACCACACAGGAGAGCTGACAGATCCTCTATACTACACCACACAGAAGAGCTGACAGATCCTCTATACTACACCACACAGGAGAGCTGACAGATCCTCTATACTACACCACACAGGAGAACTGACAGCTCCTCTATACTACACCACACAGGAGAACTGACGGCTCCTCTATACTACACCACACAGGAGAGCTGACAGCTCCTCTATACTACACCACACAGGAGAACTGACAGCTCCTCTACTCTACACCACACAGGAGAACTGACAGATCCTCTATACTACACCACAGAGGATAACTGACAGCTCCTCTATACTACACCACCCAGGAGAGCTGACAGATCCTCTATACTACCCCACACAGGAGAGCTGACAGATCCTCTATACTACACCACACAGAAGAGCTGACAGATCCTCTATACTACACCACACAGGAGAGCTGACAGGTCCTCTATACGACACCACACAGGAGAGCTGACAGCTCCTCTATACTCCACCACACAGGAGAGCTGACAGATCCTCTATATGACACCACACAGGAGAGCAGACAGATCCTTTATACCACACAGGAGAGCTGACAGATCCTCTATACTACACCACACAGGAGAGCTGACAGATCCTCTATAATACACCACACAGGAGAGCTGACAGCTCCTCTATACTACACCACACAGTAGAACTGACAGCTCCTATATACTACACCAAACAGGAGAACTGACAGCTCCTCTATGCTACACCACACAGGAGAGCTGACAGATCCTCTATACTACACCACACAGGAGAACTGACAGCTCCTCTATACTATACCACACAGGAGAACTGACAGCTCCTCTATACTACACCACACAGGAGAGCTGACAGATCCTCTATACTACACCACACAGAAGAGCTGACAGATCCTCTATACTACACCACACAGGAGAGCTGACAGATCCTCTATACTACACCACACAGGAGAACTGACAGCTCCTCTAAACTACACCACACAGGAGAGCTGATAGATCCTCTATACTACACCACACAGTAGAACTGACAGCTCCTCTATACTACACCAAACAGGAGAACTGACAGCTCCTCTATACTACACCACACAGGAGAGCTGACAGATCTCTATACTACACCACACAGGAGAGCTGACAGATCTCTATACTACACCACACAGGAGAACTGACAGATCCTCTATACTACACCACACAGGAGAGCTGCAGCTCCTCTACTCTACACCACACAGGAGAACTGACAGATCCTCTATACTACACCACAGAGGATAACTGACAGATCCTCTATACTACACCACACAGAAGAGCTGACAGATCCTCTATACTACACCACACAGGAGAGCTGACAGATACTCTATACTACACCACACAGGAGAGCTGACAGCTCCTCTATACTACACCACACAGGAGACCTGACAGATCCTCTATACTACACCACACAGGAGAGCTGACAGATCCTCTATACTACACCACACAGGAGAGCTGACAGATCCTCTATACTACACCACACAGGAGAGCTGACAGATCCTCTTTACTACACCACACAGGAGAACTGACAGCTCCTCTATACTACACCACACAGGAGAGCTGACAGATCCTCTATACTACACCACACAGGAGAGCTGACAGATCCTCTATACTACACCACACAGGAGAGCTGACAGATCCTCTATACTACACCACACAGGAGAACTGACAGATCCTCTATACTACACCACACAGGAGAGCTGAGAGATCCTCTATACTACACCACACAGGAGAGCCGACAGCTTCTCTATACTACACCACACAGGAGAGCTGACAGCTCCTCTATACTACACCACACAGGAGAGCTGACAGATCCTCTATACTACACCACACAGGAGAGCTGACAGCTCCTCTATACTACACCACACAGGAGAGCTGACAGCTCCTCTATACTACACCACACAGGAGAGCTGACAGATCCTCTATACTACACCACACAGGAGAGCTGACAGATCCTCTATACTACACCACACAGGAGAGCTGACAGATCCTCTATACTACACCACACAGGAGAACTGACAGCTCCTCTAAACTACACCACACAGGAGAGCTGATAGATCCTCTATACTACACCACACAGTAGAACTGACAGCTCCTCTATACTACACCAAACAGGAGAACTGACAGCTCCTCTATACTACACCACACAGGAGAGCTGACAGATCTCTATACTACACCACACAGGAGAGCTGACAGATCTCTATACTACACCACACAGGAGAACTGACAGATCCTCTATACTACACCACACAGGAGAGCTGCAGCTCCTCTACTCTACACCACACAGGAGAACTGACAGATCCTCTATACTACACCACAGAGGATAACTGACAGATCCTCTATACTACACCACACAGAAGAGCTGACAGATCCTCTATACTACACCACACAGGAGAGCTGACAGATACTCTATACTACACCACACAGGAGAGCTGACAGCTCCTCTATACTACACCACACAGGAGACCTGACAGATCCTCTATACTACACCACACAGGAGAGCTGACAGATCCTCTATACTACCCCACACAGGAGAGCTGACAGATCCTCTATACTACACCACACAGGAGAGCTGACAGATCCTCTTTACTACACCACACAGGAGAACTGACAGCTCCTCTATACTACACCACACAGGAGAGCTGACAGATCCTCTATACTACACCACACAGGAGAGCTGACAGATCCTCTATACTACACCACACAGGAGAGCTGACAGATCCTCTATACTACACCACACAGGAGAACTGACAGATCCTCTATACTACACCACACAGGAGAGCTGAGAGATCCTCTATACTACACCACACAGGAGAGCCGACAGCTTCTCTATACTACACCACACAGGAGAGCTGACAGCTCCTCTATACTACACCACACAGGAGAGCTGACAGATCCTTTATACTACACCACACAGGAGAGCCGACAGCTTCTCTATACTACACCACACAGGAGAGCTGACAGCTCCTCTATACTACACCACACAGGAGAGCTGACACCTCCTCTATACTACACCACACAGGAGAGCTGACAGCTCCTCTATACTACACCACACAGGAGAGCTGACAGCTCCTCTATACTACACCACACAGGAGAGCTGACAGATCCTCTATACTACACCACACAGGAGAGCTGACAGATCCTCTATACTACACCACACAGGAGAGCTGACAGATCCTCTATACTACACCACACAGGAGAACTGACAGATCCTCTATACTACACCACACAGGAGAGCTGAGAGATCCTCTATACTACACCACACAGGAGAGCCGACAGCTTCTCTATACTACACCACACAGGAGAGCTGACAGCTCCTCTATACTACACCACACAGGAGAGCTGACAGATCCTCTATGCTCCACCACACAGGAGAGCTGACAGCTCCTCTATACTACACCACACAGGAGAGCTGACAGCTCCTCTATACTACACCACACAGGAGAGCTGACAGATCCTCTATACTACACCACACAGGAGAGCTGACAGCTCCTCTATACTACACCACACAGGAGAGCTGACAGCTCCTCTATACTCCACCACACAGTAGAACTGACAGATCCACTATACTACACCACACAGAAGAGCTGACAGATCCTCTATACTACACCACACAGCAGAGCTGACAGATCCTCTATACTACACCACACAGGAGAGCTGACAGATCCTCTATACTACACCACACAGGAGAGCTGAGAGATCCTCTATACTACACCACACAGGAGAGCCGACAGCTTCTCTATACTACACCACACAGGAGAGCTGACAGCTCCTCTATACTACACCACACAGGAGAGCTGACAGATCCTCTATGCTCCACCACACAGGAGAGCTGACAGCTCCTCTATACTACACCACACAGGAGAGCTGACAGCTCCTCTATACTACACCACACAGGAGAGCTGACAGCTCCTCTATACTACACCACACAGAAGAGCTGACAGATCCTCTATACTACACCACACAGCAGAGCTGAAAGATCCTCTATACTACACCACACATCAGGGCTGACAGCTCCTCTATACTACACCACACAGGAGAGCTGACAGGTCCTCTATACGACACCACACAGGAGAGCTGACAGCTCCTCTATACTCCACCACACAGGAGAGCTGACAGATCCTCTATATGACACCACACAGGAGAGCTGACAGATCCTTTATACCACACAGGAGAGCTGACAGATCCTCTATACTACACCACACAGGAGAGCTGACAGATCCTCTATAATACATCACACAGGAGAGCTGACAGCTCCTCTATACTACACCACACAGTAGAACTGACAGCTCCTCTATACTACACCAAACAGGAGAACTGACAGCTCCTCTGTACTACACCACACAGGAGAGCTGACAGATCCTCTATACTACACCACACAGAAGAGCTGACAAATCCTCTATACTACACCACACCACACAGGAGAGCTGACAGCTCCTCTATACTACACCACACAGGAGAGCTGACAGCTCCTCTATACTCCACCACAAAGGAGAGCTGACAGATCCTCTATACTACACCACACAGAAGAGCTGACAGATCCTCTATACTACACCACACAGCAGAGCTGACAGATATTCTATGCTACACCACACAGGAGAGCTGACAGCTCCTCTATACTACACCACACAGAAGAGCTGACAGATCCTCTATACTACACCACACAGGAGAGCTGACAGGTCCTCTATACGACACCACACAGGAGAGCTGACAGCTCCTCTATACTCCACCACACTGGAGAGCTGACAGATCCTCTATATGACACCACACAGGAGAGCTGACAGATCCTTTATACCACACAGGAGAGCTGACAGATCCTCTATAATACACCACACAGGAGAGCTGACAGATCCTCTATAATACACCACACAGGAGAGCTGACAGCTCCTCTATACTACACCACACAGTAGAACTGACAGCTCCTCTATACTACACCAAACAGGAGAACTGACAGCTCCTCTATACTACACCACACAGGAGAGCTGACAGATCCTCTATACTACACCACACAGGAGAACTGACAGCTCCTCTATACTATACCACACAGGAGAACTGACAGCTCCTCTATACTACACCACACAGGAGAGCTGACAGATCCTCTATACTACACCACACAGAAGAGCTGACAGATCCTCTATACTACACCACACAGGAGAGCTGACAGATCCTCTATACTACACCACACAGGAGAACTGACAGCTCCTCTATACTACACCACACAGGAGAACTGACGGCTCCTCTATACTACACCACACAGGAGAGCTGACAGCTCCTCTATACTACACCACACAGGAGAACTGACAGCTCCTCTACTCTACACCACACAGGAGAACTGACAGATCCTCTATACTACACCACAGAGGATAACTGACAGCTCCTCTATACTACACCACCCAGGAGAGCTGACAGATCCTCTATACTACCCCACACAGGAGAGCTGACAGATCCTCTATACTACACCACACAGAAGAGCTGACAGATCCTCTATACTACACCACACAGGAGAGCTGACAGGTCCTCTATACGACACCACACAGGAGAGCTGACAGCTCCTCTATACTCCACCACACAGGAGAGCTGACAGATCCTCTATATGACACCACACAGGAGAGCAGACAGATCCTTTATACCACACAGGAGAGCTGACAGATCCTCTATACTACACCACACAGGAGAGCTGACAGATCCTCTATAATACACCACACAGGAGAGCTGACAGCTCCTCTATACTACACCACACAGTAGAACTGACAGCTCCTATATACTACACCAAACAGGAGAACTGACAGCTCCTCTATGCTACACCACACAGGAGAGCTGACAGATCCTCTATACTACACCACACAGGAGAACTGACAGCTCCTCTATACTATACCACACAGGAGAACTGACAGCTCCTCTATACTACACCACACAGGAGAGCTGACAGATCCTCTATACTACACCACACAGAAGAGCTGACAGATCCTCTATACTACACCACACAGGAGAGCTGACAGATCCTCTATACTACACCACACAGGAGAACTGACAGCTCCTCTAAACTACACCACACAGGAGAGCTGATAGATCCTCTATACTACACCACACAGTAGAACTGACAGCTCCTCTATACTACACCAAACAGGAGAACTGACAGCTCCTCTATACTACACCACACAGGAGAGCTGACAGATCTCTATACTACACCACACAGGAGAGCTGACAGATCTCTATACTACACCACACAGGAGAACTGACAGATCCTCTATACTACACCACACAGGAGAGCTGCAGCTCCTCTACTCTACACCACACAGGAGAACTGACAGATCCTCTATACTACACCACAGAGGATAACTGACAGATCCTCTATACTACACCACACAGAAGAGCTGACAGATCCTCTATACTACACCACACAGGAGAGCTGACAGATACTCTATACTACACCACACAGGAGAGCTGACAGCTCCTCTATACTACACCACACAGGAGACCTGACAGATCCTCTATACTACACCACACAGGAGAGCTGACAGATCCTCTATACTACACCACACAGGAGAGCTGACAGATCCTCTATACTACACCACACAGGAGAGCTGACAGATCCTCTTTACTACACCACACAGGAGAACTGACAGCTCCTCTATACTACACCACACAGGAGAGCTGACAGATCCTCTATACTACACCACACAGGAGAGCTGACAGATCCTCTATACTACACCACACAGGAGAGCTGACAGATCCTCTATACTACACCACACAGGAGAACTGACAGATCCTCTATACTACACCACACAGGAGAGCTGAGAGATCCTCTATACTACACCACACAGGAGAGCCGACAGCTTCTCTATACTACACCACACAGGAGAGCTGACAGCTCCTCTATACTACACCACACAGGAGAGCTGACAGATCCTCTATACTACACCACACAGGAGAGCTGACAGCTCCTCTATACTACACCACACAGGAGAGCTGACAGCTCCTCTATACTACACCACACAGGAGAGCTGACAGATCCTCTATACTACACCACACAGGAGAGCTGACAGATCCTCTATACTACACCACACAGGAGAGCTGACAGATCCTCTATACTACACCACACAGGAGAACTGACAGCTCCTCTAAACTACACCACACAGGAGAGCTGATAGATCCTCTATACTACACCACACAGTAGAACTGACAGCTCCTCTATACTACACCAAACAGGAGAACTGACAGCTCCTCTATACTACACCACACAGGAGAGCTGACAGATCTCTATACTACACCACACAGGAGAGCTGACAGATCTCTATACTACACCACACAGGAGAACTGACAGATCCTCTATACTACACCACACAGGAGAGCTGCAGCTCCTCTACTCTACACCACACAGGAGAACTGACAGATCCTCTATACTACACCACAGAGGATAACTGACAGATCCTCTATACTACACCACACAGAAGAGCTGACAGATCCTCTATACTACACCACACAGGAGAGCTGACAGATACTCTATACTACACCACACAGGAGAGCTGACAGCTCCTCTATACTACACCACACAGGAGACCTGACAGATCCTCTATACTACACCACACAGGAGAGCTGACAGATCCTCTATACTACCCCACACAGGAGAGCTGACAGATCCTCTATACTACACCACACAGGAGAGCTGACAGATCCTCTTTACTACACCACACAGGAGAACTGACAGCTCCTCTATACTACACCACACAGGAGAGCTGACAGATCCTCTATACTACACCACACAGGAGAGCTGACAGATCCTCTATACTACACCACACAGGAGAGCTGACAGATCCTCTATACTACACCACACAGGAGAACTGACAGATCCTCTATACTACACCACACAGGAGAGCTGAGAGATCCTCTATACTACACCACACAGGAGAGCCGACAGCTTCTCTATACTACACCACACAGGAGAGCTGACAGCTCCTCTATACTACACCACACAGGAGAGCTGACAGATCCTTTATACTACACCACACAGGAGAGCCGACAGCTTCTCTATACTACACCACACAGGAGAGCTGACAGCTCCTCTATACTACACCACACAGGAGAGCTGACACCTCCTCTATACTACACCACACAGGAGAGCTGACAGCTCCTCTATACTACACCACACAGGAGAGCTGACAGCTCCTCTATACTACACCACACAGGAGAGCTGACAGATCCTCTATACTACACCACACAGGAGAGCTGACAGATCCTCTATACTACACCACACAGGAGAGCTGACAGATCCTCTATACTACACCACACAGGAGAACTGACAGATCCTCTATACTACACCACACAGGAGAGCTGAGAGATCCTCTATACTACACCACACAGGAGAGCCGACAGCTTCTCTATACTACACCACACAGGAGAGCTGACAGCTCCTCTATACTACACCACACAGGAGAGCTGACAGATCCTCTATGCTCCACCACACAGGAGAGCTGACAGCTCCTCTATACTACACCACACAGGAGAGCTGACAGCTCCTCTATACTACACCACACAGGAGAGCTGACAGATCCTCTATACTACACCACACAGGAGAGCTGACAGCTCCTCTATACTACACCACACAGGAGAGCTGACAGCTCCTCTATACTACACCACACAGGAGAGCTGACAGATCCTCTATACTACACCACACAGGAGAGCTGACAGATCCTCTATACTACACCACACAGGAGAGCCGACAGGTCAGCTCAGATGAGATGTCACTACTCGAGTTCCTCCAAACTAAACCCCATCAAGATTTAGTACAACTGGCATTTCATATATAGAAAGTTGGCGTAAAATGTGTCTGTTATTAGTATTGGTTGCAAGGGTGCATAATGTCTATAGGAAAACTGCAATGTAACCACATTTCTACATTTATAGCGGAAACAATATTTTTCTTCTATGATCTCTCTTTCTCAATACTCTGAGGAGTGGGAACTTCATGAAGCACATTGTCTGTTGATGGGGAGGGGGCAATGTTGTAAAGCATCTTTTCTGAAGGAATTTCTAAAATAATGGAGACTACATGACTGGAGGATTACGAAAGCATTGATGGGAGGAATTTCAATCCAGGCGTAGATCTTATAGCAGTCAGCGCCATACCTGGGACGTGGGGATCTTCCAGCCCTGTTGGAATCTTCCATTGATCGACTTGCAGCTTTAGGGCATTCACTTCATCTATGTCTCCAGGAACCCTGAAAAGACAAACAATGATGCCGATATAAACAGCTGTAAGATATCCAATATACCCTACACAGTCAATGATGAAATAACCTCTCAGGCAACGTGATGGAAAAGAGTGCAATCTTCCTAAGCAGTTCTCCATATATTAGAGGACTTCATCTCAATATGATATGTAATGTAGTGTCACCCCAGAGAATGTCATCAAGTGTCACCCCAGAGAATGTCATCAAGTGTCACCCCAGAGAATGTCATCAAGTGTCACCCCCCAGAGAATGTCATCAAGTGTCACCCCAGAGAATATCTCCATCTCCTGCCCTCCGCTGTATATTGCAGCTTCTTCCCCTCAGATCAGTCAACTACTAGTAGCTTCATTTTTATCACTGTACATGTTAGGACCTGTTCGCGTCAGCGTTGCTTTCCGTTGAGGGGTGCCGTCAGAGCTGTCCGTCAAGGGAACCCCTCAATGGAAAGGCAAACGAAAACCTTAACTTCCGTCTGCATCCTCATTGATCTCAATGGTGATGGAAACTTTGCTAATGGTTTCCATTTGTCACCGTTGTGACAGGGTTCCGTTTTTTTTATGGAAACAATAGCGCAGCCGACTCTGGTATGTCTTCTGTCAAAAAAACGGAACCCTGACGGAACGGAGCCTAACTGAGAACAACTGACGCAAAAATAAAACCCATTGAAATCAATGTTTTTTTTTTTTACGGAAACGTTAACATCCGCAATAAACAAGTTTCAAAAAAATAATAATCCTGTTTAAACAATGCGGCTGAAAACGATGCTTCATGTTTTATAATCCTGGTGTCCTTCTCACAGAATTCTCTTTAACATTCTTTGTATTGAAGAATCAGGGTATACAAATAGTAATGCAGAGTATGTACACATGCAAGAGAACATTTCCTGAAAAAGAAAGAATTAACAAAAAGTACAAAGTGCCAATCTGTACAATTTTCTCTGATCCTTCATCAGTTTTCTGCTTTTCTTTTAAGGCTCTGCTCACGCGCTTAACAAAGTACGGCTGAAAATACGGAGCTGTGTTCAAGGGAAAACGGACCCCGATTTTCTACCATTTTTTAAGCAACTAGCGTTTTTTTGCGGCGTTTTTTACGGTCGTTTTTGGAGCTGTTTTTCTATTGAGTCAATGAAAAAAGGCTCAAGAAGGGACATGCACTTCTTTTTACGGGGCGTCTTTCTATGCGCCGTTATTTGAAAATGAGGCGTAAAATAACGCCCCGTCACAACAGATATAAAAGAGTATCCGGCATGACAATTTTGAAACAAAGGTATTTTTTTATTTTGTTTTTAATGCCAGTGGCAGAGTGCGACGTTTCGGTCTAGGTGACCTTCATCAGGCACTGAGCCGTGCTGGGAAACTGAATTGACGAGCGCTAGTGGTGCTGATAGCGGCTGGATAGTGCCGGCGGGCGACACGGGCCCCCTCATGCCGCGGGCCCCGTAGTTACGCCACTGGGCCTTAGGCTTAGTTCGCCGCCTTTTCACGGCATCCTAGTCTAAGTCCTGCAAGGCTATCTTGTGCAGGCTGGAGTGGGTGCTCGGCTGTCTAATGCCAGCCGGACTCCTGCTCCAACGGTAGCGATCGAAGTTCACTTCGATCGCGCCCGTTTAACCCCTTAAATGCTCAATAGCGACCGCAGCATTTAAGTCGTTTACTGAGGGAGTGAGCTCCCTCTGTCACCCATCGGCGGCCCGCAAATGCAATCGCGGGTCTCCGATGGGTTGTCATGGCAGCCGGGGGCCTAACAAAGGCCCCGAGTCCTGCCCTGGCTATATGCCTATTAGGGCTTATTCAGACGAACGTATAATACGTCCGTGCTACGCGCGTGGTATTCACGCGCGTCGCACGGACCTATGTAAGGCCGGATTCACATGAGCGTTACAGTTTTGCGCGCACAAAAAAACGCGGCATTTTGTGCACGCAAAAGGCACTTAACAGCTCCGTGTGTCAGCAGCGTATGATGGGCAGCCGCCATCATTATGACACTCTGTTTGTATATTTGCACTGGTGCTTTTCTCTTTACATTCATAGTTTGCCTGCTGTTGCGCGAATCACGCGCATCCCACGGAAGTGCTTCAATGGGTGCATGCAGCGCGAAACACGTCCAAATATAGGACATGTCATGAGTTTTACGCAGCGGACACACGCTGCATGAAAATCACGGACTATCTGAACGGCCCCATTGACTAATATAGGTCCGTGTGACGTATTATACGTTCGTCTTAATAAGCCCTAAGTCAATGGGGCCGTTCAGATAGTCCGTGATTTTCATGCAGCGTGTGTCCGCTGCGTAAAACTCATGACATGTCCTATATTTGGACGTGTTTCGCGCTTCATGCACCCATTGAAGTCAATGGGTGCGTGCAAATCGCGCTAAGGAAAACGGAAGCACTTCCGGGTGCCGCACGTGATTCGCGCTACAGTAGTAAAATGAATGAATGAAAACAGAAAAGCACCAGCCACGCCGCCATGCACCATATGCTGATGACACATGGAGCTTTTCGCGCGCAAAACTTACACGATCGTGTGAATGCGGCCTTAGGCTGTGCCAGAGGCATGGCCTAATAGATTGGCTGTCAGTTTTACACTGACAGGCAGTAATGCTTAGGTATACTAAGTATATACCAAAGTATTATATCAGCGATCAAAAGATTACACAGTGAAATCCCCTAGTGGGACTAAGGGGAGATTCACACGAACGTTGCGTTTTTGCGCGCGCAAACAACGCAGCGTTTTGCGAGCGCAAAAACCATTTGACAGCTGCGTGTGTCATGCGTGTCTGATGCGCGGCTGCGTGATTTTCGCGCAGCCGGCATCATAGAGATGAGGCTTGTCAACGCCCGTCACTGTCCAAGGTGCTGAAAGAGCTAAATCTTTCAGCACCCTCGACAGTGAATGCCGAACACAACAGCGAAAAACCTGTAAAAAAAAAAGATAAAGTTCCTACTTACCGAGAACTTCCCGGCCGTTGCCTTGGTGACGCGTCCTTGGTGACGCGTCCTTGGTGACGCGCCTCTCTTGACATCGGGCCCCACCTCCCTGGATGACGCAGCAGTCCAAGTGACCGCTGCAGCCTGTGATTGGCTGCAGCCTGTGCTTGGCCTGTGATTGGCTGGAGCTGTCACTTGAACTGAAGTGTCATCCCGGGAGGTCAGACTGGAGGAAGAAGCCGGGAGTTATCGGTAAGTTAGAACTTCGGTTTTTTTTACAGGTTAATGTATTTTGGGATCGCAAGTCACTGTCCATGGTGCTGAAACAGTTTAACTCTTTCAGCACCATGGACAGTGACTATCTCCTGACGTCGCGTACCGATAATTTTTTTGCCGGGATCGGCCAAAACGAGTTTGGCCGAACCCGGTGAAGTTCGGTACGCTTGTCCGGCTTCGCTCATCGCAAAGACACTCCGTTTGGATGTTCGGAAACAGAAAAGCACGTGGTGCTTTTCGGTTTTCATTCATCCTTTTCACTGCTGTTGCGCGAATCACGCTCGTCCCACGGAAGTGCTTCCATGTGTTGCGCGTGATTTTCACGCACCCATTGACTTCAATGGGTGCGTGATGCGCGAAATACGCAGAGTTATTGAACCTGTCGCGCTTTTTGCGCAGCAGACAAACGCTGCGCAAAAAGCACGGACTGTCTGTACTGCCCCATAGACTTGTATTGGTCCATGCGTGCCGCGTGAAAACCACGCGGCCCGCACGGACCGAATACACGCTCGTGTGAATCCCCCCTAAAAAAATAAGTAATAAATGTCAAATTAAAAAATATTAATAACGTTAAGAAGTGGTTTTATTTAGTAAAAATGTAAAAAATAAAGTACACACATATGGCATCGCCGCGACCGTAATGACCCAAACTATAAAGTTAACTTGTAATTTAAACAGAAAAGAGATCACCGTAAAAAAAAACTTTACAAATTTAAAAAAAAAAACTATGGCGAACTTGCTATTTTTTTCCATTGCTCCCCAAAAAAGTAATAATAAAAGTTCCCATATGCTCCCAAAAAGTACCAATGAAAACTACGTCTCGTCCCGCAAAAAACAAGCCCAAATCTCACTACATTGACGGAGAAATAAAAAATTCGTGACTCTTGGAAAGCCACGATGCAAAAAGCAAATAATTTCAGTTTAAAATAGTTTTCATTGTGCAAAAGTCGTAAAGCAAAAAAAACCTCTACATATTTGGTATCGCCGTAATCGTACCGACCCGTAGAATAAAGGTAGCATGTTACTTACGCTGCACGGTAAACTACGTAAATTTAAATCGCATAGCACAATGGCGGAATTGCTGTTTTTTTTTCTATTCCAACCGCCAAAAAGTTAATAAAGGTTAATCAAAAAATTATATGTACCCCAAAATGGTGGCATTAAAAAAATACAACTAATCCCGCCAAAAATAAGTCCTCATACAGCGATGTCGACGGCTCACACGAGGACTTCTGCCGCTCTGTTTTAGCGATCGGTGGGGGTCTCCGTGCTCGGACCCCCACCAATCCAAACTTCTGACGTGTCACTATGATATGTCACTATGATATGTCACTATGGCTTGTCAGAAGTTTGTCAAACGTTTAGTTACCCTTTAATTGTATCTTTTATTTCTTCCCTTGTTGGGATCTGCGGCTGCAACCGATGTCTCAGCAAACGTGTCTTTGTTGCCAACAACGTGATATGTATTCCCTTCACTGACACCAAGACTTTCAAACCCCCTGATGAGTCCTGAGGGACATAATGGAATATATAATGTAACGGTAAGAGTGGAATAACCCTATCCCAGCTGTCATCAATACGTTTCTGCGATTCTGTCCATCCTTTTTGTATTTGTGGACTGAGCCATAGTCCATGTAAAAGGTCTGGCTTTTGGTAGATCACATTTGGGACATTTCCTTAAATAATGCTCAGGTGCCACAGATTTCTCTTATTGACTTCAATGGGAAAAAAACTCATCGCAGGAGGAGCGTAGGCTGGTCGCAGATAACAGATGACCGCCGGGCTGGCTTCAATCTAATTGGCCCGCTGTTTACATTAGACACCCCATTAAGAAAAGACACAAAACCTCTAAAACTGTGTATATGTAACATGTGGTTCTGTGACTTCCCAGTTGTGGACGGCGTCCTACGTGTGAACATATTGATAAGATTTATATCGTTAGTGAATACCTGAAAATGCCCTCAGTTTGGTCGCCATTTAGAGCCAACACCTCCTCGGAGAGCCGGGTTTGTACCCAAGGTAACTGCCTTTCGGGATATCTCTCTTTCTGCATATTCATTATCTCTTGTAAGGAGCTGCCGAACAACGAGGGGCTGAACACGGCGTTGCGGGCATGCCTGATTTCCTCAATGTTTGGTTTCTTCAATCCCTAGAAGATAAATAATAGTGGTCAGATATCACACAACAATCATATAACCCTGGAGATGTCTAAAGCGAGTGCCCATGGAGTTCTCACCACGAAACAATAGGATCTGAGCGGTTCATTCATTATTGTGAGTAAAGTGCAGGAGAAATCATGAAGTGGTTCCTCAGTGATCGCGCATTGTACGTAGAGATATGAACATTTACACAGTACGGACAGATGCTCCATCGCTCCACGTGTGTATCCGGGCAGGTCGCTGAGTCTTACAGCATTACCGGCCTCCCTGCGGCTAGACATGACATTATACAGATTACTACTAACATTACATACATGACCTCTGCCCCAGGAGGTGATATCTCTGCAGTGAAGACATCCTGTGATCCGCAGGAGATCAATGTGCCATTTACTACAGTCTACTCCACATCACTCACAGAGCCCACCCTCTACGTCACCGACAAAAGCCACCAACTCATTGTCTTTTATAGTATATATCACTCAAGAACTATCAGTACCGTAGGGTCGGCATGAACCCTCTGAGAAAGTATGTAAGACATGATCCCCGGAGGATACAGGGAAGATACGACCCCCCAAAAGATACAGGATAGACATGACCCCCAGAAGATGCAGGGAAGACGTGACTCCCAGGGGATGCAGGGAAGACATGACCCCCAGAAGATGCAGGGAAGACGTGACCCCCAAGAAGATGCAGGATAGACATGACCCCCAGAAGATGCAGGATAGACATGACCCCCAGAAGATGCAGGGAAGACATGACTCCCAGAATATGCAGGGAAGACATGACTCCCAGAATATGCAGGGAAGACATGACCCCCAGAATATGCAGGGAAGACATGACCCCTAGAAGATGCAGGGAAGACATGACCCCCAGAAGATGAAGGGAAGACATGAACCCCAGAAGATGCAGGGAAGACATGACCCCCAGAAGATGCAGGGAAGACATGACCCCCAAAAGATGCAGGGTAGACATGACCCCCAGAAGATGCAGGGAAGACATGACCCCCAGAAGATGCAGGGAAGACATGACCCCCAGAAGATGCAGGGTAGACATGACCCCCAGAAGATGCAGGGAAGACATGACCCCCAGAAGATGAAGGGAAGACATGAGCCCCAGAAGCTGCAGGGAAGACATGCCCCCCAGAGGATGAAGGGAAGACATGAACCCCAGAAGATGCAGGGAAGACATGACCCCCAGAAGATGCAGGGAAGACATGACTCCCAGAATATGCAGGGAAGACATGACTCCCAGAATATGCAGGGAAGACATGACTCCCAGAATATGCAGGGAAGACATGACCCCCAGAATATGCAGGGAAGACATGACCCCTAGAAGATGCAGGGAAGACATGACCCCCAGAAGATGAAGGGAAGACATGAACCCCAGAAGATGCAGGGAAGACATGACCCCCAGAAGATGCAGGGAAGACATGACCCCCAAAAGATGCAGGGTAGACATGACCCCCAGAAGATGCAGGGAAGACATGACCCCCAGAAGATGCAGGGAAGACATGACCCCCAGAAGATGCAGGGTAGACATGACCCCCAGAAGATGCAGGGAAGACATGACCCCCAGAAGATGAAGGGAAGACATGAGCCCCAGAAGCTGCAGGGAAGACATGCCCCCCAGAGGATGTAGGTTACACACAACCCCTGAGGATGACGGGAAGACATGGTCCCATGGAGATGTTAGTAAGACGTGACCCCTGATGATATAGGGAAGACATTGGGGGGTATTTATAAGGACTGGCTTTTCATGCTTCAGTTTTAATAGGAAACAAGTTTCTGTTGTAAATTATAGTAAATGTGTCGGGCCGCGGTGGCTCAGTCCCTTCCACGTAGCTCTGCCCACTCCTTGTGAATTTTTTGCAACGTTTCTATGCCAAAAAACGAATGTAAAAAAGTTGTTCAATTTTCCCCGTTGTCCGCTGATGATGTAGGGAAGACATGGAGGTACCACCAACAAACAGCCCCAATAAAATATCTCAAGAAATGTTTATATGGAAAATCTGAACCTGATTTACACAGCGAGGCCTCATGTACACGGCCGTGCCCGTAATCACTGTCCGCGATTACGGGCCCAGACAGCCGCGGACAGCCATCCACATTTTCGGCCCATGCTCCCATACATAGTGTGGGAGCACGGTCCGTAAAAAGCAAAAGATAGGACATGTCCCATCTTATGCGAAGTCTTTCTGCGGCCCGGACACCTTCCTGTAAATATACGGGAAGGCGTCCGTGGTCAATAGAAGTGAATTGGACCGTAATTGTGGACCAGAATTACGGACAATTTCTACGGTCGTGTGCTTTGGACAAATCATAGCGACATGTCAGAAGTTTTGATCGGTGGGGTCCGGGTGCCGAGACTCCCACTGATCGCTGAAACAGGAAGACAGATCACATAGAAAGTTTGTTAGTGTGTCTCCTGCTTGATGATCTTCTCATGACTTTCTATGTGATCTGTCTTCCTGTATACTAGCAATTGCTGATTGCAGGGGGAGCACTAATGCGCATTGTTTCAGCGATCGGTGGGAGTCTCGGCCCCCGGACCTCCACCAATCAAAATTTCTGACATGTCGCTATAAGGCTGAGCTCCCAGGGGGCGGATACGCTGCGTAGGGTTAGGCCCCATGCACACGAACGTGCTTTTGCGGCCGCAATTCCCCAGAAAATCCACGGGAGAATTGCTGCCCCATTCATTCCTATGGGGCCATGCACACGACCGTGGTTCATAGCAAATAATGGACGGGGCCATGTGCATGGCCTGCGATTTGCGGGCGGCTCGCGGGTGACACTCCGCCCCCCGGCCGACCTGAAAATCACGGCCGTGCACATGGCTACGGTCGTGTGCATGAGGCCTTATACAGCCGGTTTTCCCGTTGGCCACAGGGAATTTTGAGTGAAAAACCGCACCAAACTGACGTCATCCAGGCCGGACTCCTTCGATGACGTTTCATCCTATGTGACCGACGCTACAGCCTGTGATTGGCTGCAGCGGTCACATGGGATGAAACGTCATCCCAGGAGGTTGGCCTGGAGGAAGAAAAAAAGACTTCTGGGTAAGTATGACATTTTTTTTTCTGAGTTACGTTTTTTTTGCGGCGTAATTGCTGAGATTCCGACACAAAAAAACACAACTGCTGCTATTTGTTGCGGGTTTTACCTCCGCATGGAATTCAATGGGGAAAACCCGCAACAAATAAGCAGCGATTACACAAATACAATTGACAAGGTGCGGAATAACACTCCGCACCACACGTCAATTTCTGAGAGTTTCCGCCCCAGTATTTACGCAGCGTGTGGATGAGATCTGTTCTGTCTCATCCACTTTGCTGCTACCGCATTTTTCCGCAACGCATTCCATTGCGGATGGATCAGCAGTATTGACGCAACGTGTGAACAGGTCAAAAGTTTCCTGAAACGACAGCTACTACTGCGTCATTCTCTGGTGATACATTCTCTATGAAGAATGGAGAACGCTGCGTTGTCCTCATATGAAGCAGGCGCCGACCATCCGGACACACTGAAAGCTGTGGCAGGCGCTGCATGGTGACTTGGGGGGGGGGGGGGGGGGTGAATAGTTTTGCAATGAATAATTTATGTCTAATAACTGCAGTGAATGAAAGTCTTTGTAGATCTTTAACTTCTCTGTGATTTGATCTCCTTTCTGTTATCTGTGTTGAATGGACGGGGGGGGGGGGGGTGTAAATATTATTTTATAGACATTGTACAGAGTCAGCACATGGACGTCTCGGAGGAGAAGACGCAGATCCCGGCACTGGATCAGGAAGGGACAAGACTGCTGTATCTGAACATGAGAGAAGGGATGGCCGGATTACATGGCCGCCTCTCCTCCGCCTCTGGTTTTCTCCTATGACACAAGCCGTCAGTGGGCAGGAAATTGTCCGTCAGATAAATGTTCTCCAGGATGGAGTCATCTTATCAGAAGCTACAAATGGCATCACAATGATCACAGACACTAATAGCAGCGTGTTCCCTCTAAAAGGCTGCGGAGGTCCCTGCGGACAAGAAGCCTGTGGAGGGTTAGAGAGGGCACACAGAGCAGTCCCTGCGACAGGGAAGACGTCTGAGCGCTGATACTGGGGACCTGGAGAGCTCATTAAGATGCTGCTCTATTACACTGAGGTGTATTACAGGGAGCAGAGAAGAAAGACGCAGCGCTGCAGGTTACCATGGTAACACTGTCCTCTGACTGCACAACGTGAATTAATAACGCCGGTTACCGCCAGTCATCTAGACGTCACTGAACCCTATCACCGGCGGCGGCAAATAACTACAATCAGGAGAGAAGTCAGATCACATGAACCTACAAAACACAACTCAATACACATAATCCAGAAGTCCTATGTAACACCACAGATAACACACAGTGATAACGCTCTGAGTACAGATAATGTAGTAGATGTTACCTGCAGTCCTATGTAACACCACAGATAACACAGTGATAACTCTCTGAGTACAGATAATGTAGTAGATGTTACCTGCAGTCCTATGTAACACCACAGATAACACAGTGATAACTCTCAGATTACAGATAATGTAGTAGATGTTACCTGCAGTCCTATGTAACACCACAGATATCACAGTGATAACTCTCTGATTACAGATAATGTAGTAGATGTTACCTGCAGTCCTATGTAACACCACAGATAACACACAGTGATAACTCCCTGAGTACAGATAATGTAGTAGATGTTACCTGCAGTCCTATGTAACACTACAGATAATACACAGTGATAACTCTCTGAGTACAGATAATGTAGTAGATGTTACCTGCAGTCCTATGTAACACCACAGATAACACAGTGATAACTCTCTGAGTACAGATAATGTAGTAGTGTTACCTGCAGTCCTATGTAACACCACAGATAACACAGTGATAACTCTCTGAGTACAGATAATGTAGTAGATGTTACCTGCAGTCCTATGTAACACCACAGATAACACACAGTGATAACTCTCTGAGTACAGATAATGTAGTAGATGTTACCTGCAGTCCTATGTAACACCACAGATAACACAGTGATAACTCTCTGAGTACAGATAATGTAGTAGATGTTACCTGCAGTCCTATGTAACACCACAGATAACACAGTGATAACTCTGAGTACAGATAATGTAGTAGTGTTACCTGCAGTCCTATGTAACACCACAGATAACACAGTGATAACTCTCTGAGTACAGATAATGTAGTAGATGTTACCTGCAGTCCTATGTAACACCACAGATAACACACAGTGATAACTCTCTGAGTACAGATAATGTAGTAGATGTTACCTGCAGTCCTATGTAACACCACAGATAACACAGTGATAACTCTCTGAGTACAGATAATGTAGTAGATGTTACCTGCAGTCCTATGTAACACCACAGATAACACAGTGATAACTCTCTGAGTACAGATAATGTAGATGTTACCTGCAGTCCTATGAAACACCACAGATAACACAGTGATAACTCTCTGAGTACAGATAATGTAGTAGTGTTACCTGCAGTCCTATGTAACACCACGGATAACACAGTGATAACTCTCTGAGTACAGATAATGTAGTAGATGTTACCTGCAGTCCTATGTAACACCACAGATAACACAGTGATAACTCTCTGAGTACAGATAATGTAGTAGATGTTACCTGCAGTCCTATGTAACACCACAGATAACACAGTGATAACTCTCTGATTACAGATAATGTAGTAGATGTTACCTGCAGTCCTATGTAACACCACAGATAACACAGTGATAACTCTCTGATTACAGATAATGTAGTAGATGTTACCTGCAGTCCTATGTAACACCACAGATAACACAGTGATAACTCTCTGAATACAGATAATGTAGTAGTGTTACCTGCAGTCCTATGTAACACCACAGATAACACACAGTGATAACTCTCTGAGTACAGATAATGTAGTAGATGCTACCTGCAGTCCTATGTAACACCACAGATAATACGTGATAACTCTCTGAGTGCAGATAATGTAGATGTTACCTGCAGTCCTATGTAACACCACAGATAACACACAGTGATAACTCTCTGAGTACAGATAATGTAGATGTTACCTGCAGTCCTATGTAACACCCCAGATAACACACAGTGATAACTCTCTGAGTACAGATAATGTAGTAGATGCTACCTGCAGTCCTATGTAACACCACAGATAATACGTGATAACTCTCTGAGTACAGATAATGTAGTAGTGTTACCTGCAGTCCTATGTAACACCACAGATAACACAGCGATAACTCTCTGAGTACAGATAATGTAGATGTTACCTGTAGTCCTATGTAACACCACAGATAACACACAGTGATAACTCTCTGAGTACAGATAATGTAGTAGATGTCACCTGCAGTCCTATGTAACACCACAGATCACACAGTGATAACTCTCTGATTACAGATAATGTAGTAGATGTTACCTGCAGTCCTATGTAACACCACAGATAATACGTGATAATTCTCTGAGTACAGATAATGTAGTAAATGTTACCTGCAGTCCTATGTAACACCACAGATAACACAGTGATAACTCTCTGATTACAGATAATGTAGTAGATGTTACCTGCAGTCCTATGTAACACCACAGATAATACGTGATAACTCTCTGAGTACAGATAATGTAGTAGATGTTACCTGCAGTCCTATGTAACACCACAGATAACACACAGTGATAACTCTCTGAGTACAGATAATGTAGTAGATGTTACCTGCAGTCCTATGTAACACCACAGATAACACACAGTGATAACTCTCTGAGTACAGATAATGTAGTAGATGTTACCTGCAGTCCTATGTAACACCACAGATAACACAGTGATAACTCTCTGATTACAGATAATGTAGTAGATGTTACCTGCAGTCCTATGTAACACCACAGATAATACGTGATAACTCTCTGAGTACAGATAATGTAGTAGATGTTACCTGGAGTCCTATGTAACACCACAGATAACACACAGTGATAACTCTCTGATTACAGATAATGTAGATGTTACCTGCAGTCCTATGTAACACCACAGATAACACACAGTAATAACTCTCTGAGTACAGATAATATAGTAGATGCTACCTGCAGTCCTATGTAACACCACAGATAACACAGTGATAACTCTCTGAGTACAGATAATGTAGTAGATGTTACCTGCAGTCCTATGTAACACCACAGATAACACACAGTAATAACTCTCTGAGTACAGATAATATAGTAGATGCTACCTGCAGTCCTATGTAACACCACAGATAACACAGTGATAATTCTCTGAGTACAGATAATGTAGTAGATGTTACCTGCAGTCCTATGTAACACCACAGATAACACAGTGATTACTCCCTTAGTACAGACAATGTAGTAGATGTTACCTGCAGTCCTATGTAACACCACAGATAACACAGTGATAACTCTCTGATTACAGATAATGTAGTAGTGTTACCTGCAGTCCTATGTAACACCACAGATAACACAGTGATAACTCTCTGAGTACAGATAATGTAGTAGATGTTACCTGCAGTCCTATGTAACACCACAGATAACACACAGTGATAACTCTCTGAGTACAGATAATGTAGTATATGATACCTGCAGTCCTATGTAACACCACAGATAACACAGTGATAACTCTCTGAGTACAGATAATGTAGTAGTGTTACCTGCAGTCCTATGTAACACCACAGATAACACAGTGATTACTCCCTTAGTACAGACAATGTAGTAGATGTTACCTGCAGTCCTATGTAACACCACAGATAACACAGTGATAACTCTCTGATTACAGATAATGTAGTAGTGTTACCTGCAGTCCTATGTAACACCACAGATAACACAGTGATTACTCCCTTAGTACAGACAATGTAGGACTACTCCTTACCATAGATACTAAAATATTAGCAAACGATTAAGAACAGAAGAGTCATGGTGATCTCGCAGCCCCGGTATAAGGGAGTAAAATGTGAAGCAAACATAAGTCTCTAGTATTTACGCTCAGGCTCAGGGGATGTGGGGTGTGGAACAATTTTAATACCTACAATGGGGCCCCATGAACCCTGCGGGACAAGCCCAGGGGACACAATCGTTTTTTCATGTGAATATTCTTGCACTCACAGTCTTAACCCTCGCACCACCAATTCTATTGCTGCATTTCTGGGGACAGAACAGGCCGTGTCCTATACAAGGAGCTGCGGATCAGCACGTGGAGCAAATCAAGAGCCGTCATTGCTGCAGGTCACTGCCGGGCCATGTTCTCTGGGAAATACATAGATGCTGAAACTTCGCTCTCTGATAAACACAGCAACGTTAATTAACTGGCAGTTAATTAGAAATATCCTCAAGGGCTACACTGAAGATCTGGGCCACTGCTATGAGGCCGATGACAACGCAGAGGAAAGGTCAGCAGAGGCCAGGACATCAGCTAATATGTATCTTACACATAGTGCTGGATACACAATCATATATATCACACCTAGTGCTGGATACACAATCATATATATCACACCTAGTGCTGGATACACAATCATATATATCACACCTAGTGCTGGATACACAATCATATATATCACACCTAGTGCTGGATACACAATCATATATATCACACCTAGTGCTGGATACACAATCATATATATCACACCTAGTGCTGGATACACAATCATATATATCACACCTAGTGCTGGATACACAATCATATATATCACACCTAGTGCTGGATACACAATCATATATATCACACCTAGTGCTGGATACACAATCATATATATCACACCTAGTGCTGGATACACAATCATATATATCACACCTAGTGCTGGATACACAATCATATATATCACACCTAGTGCTGGATACACAATCATATATATCACACCTAGTGCTGGATACACAATCATATATATCACACCTAGTGCTGGATACACAATCATATATATCACACCTAGTGCTGGATACACAATCATATATATCACACCTAGTACTGGATACACAATCATATATATCACACCTAGTGCTGGATACACAATCATATATATCACACCTAGTGCTGGATACACAATCATATATATCACACCTAGTGCTGGATACACAATCATATATATCACACCTAGTGCTGGATACACAATCATATATATCACACCTAGTGCTGAAGACACAATCATATATATCACACCTAGTGCTGGATACACAATCATATATATCACACCTAGTGCTGGATAGACAATCATATATATCGCACCTAGTGCTGGATACACAATCATATATATCACCCCTAGTGCTGAAGACACAATCATATATATCACACCTAGTGCTGGATACACAATCATATATATCACCCCTAGTGCTGGATACACAATCATATATATCACACCTAGTGCTGGATACACAATCATATATATCACCCCTAGTGCTGGATACACAATCATATATATCACACCTAGTGCTGGATACACAATCATATATATCACACCTAGTGCTGGATACACAATCATATATATCACCCCTAGTGCTGGATACACAATCATATATATCACACCTAGTGCTGGATACACAATCATATATATCACACCTAGTGCTGGATACACAATCATATATATCACACCTAGTGCTGGATACACAATCATATATATCACCCCTAGTGCTGGATACACAATCATATATATCACCCCTAGTGCTGGATACACAATCATATATATCACACCTAGTGCTGGATACACAATCATATATATCACACCTAGTGCTGGATACACAATCATATATATCACACCTAGTGCTGGATACACAATCATATATATCACACCTAGTGCTGGATACACAATCATATATATCACACCTAGTGCTGGATACACAATCATATATATCACACCTAGTGCTGGATACACAATCATATATATCACACCTAGTGCTGGATACACAATCATATATATCACACCTAGTGCTGGATACACAATCATATATATCACCCCTAGTGCTGGATACACAATCATATATATCACACCTAGTGCTGGATACACAATCATATATATCACACCTAGTGCTGGATACATAATCATATATATCACACCTAGTGCTGGATACACAATCATATATATCACCCCTAGTGCTGGATACACAATCATATATATCGCACCTAGTGCTGGATACACAATCATATATATCACCCCTAGTGCTGGATACACAATCATATATATCGCACCTAGTGCTGGATACACAATCATATATATCACACCTAGTGCTGGATACACAATCATATATATCACACCTAGTGCTGGATACACAATCATATATATCACCCCTAGTGCTGGATACACAATCATATATATCACACCTAGTGCTGGATACACAATCATATATATCACACCTAGTGCTGGATACACAATCATATATATCACACCTAGTGCTGGATACACAATCATATATATCACACCTAGTGCTGGATACACAATCATATATATCACCCCTAGTGCTGGATACACAATCATATATATCACACCTAGTGCTGGATACACAATCATATATATCACCCCTAGTGCTGGATACACAATCATATATATCACCCCTAGTGCTGGATATACAATCATATATATCACACCTAGTGCTGGATATACAATCATATATATCACACCTAGTGCTGGATACACAATCATATATATCACACCTAGTACTGGATACACAATCATATATATCGCACCTAGTGCTGGATACACAATCATATATATCGCACCTAGTGCTGGATACACAATCATATATATCGCACCTAGTGCTGGATACACAATCATATATATCGCACCTAGTGCTGGATACACAATCATATATATCGCACCTAGTGCTGGATGCACAATCATATATATCGCACCTAGTGCTGGATACACAATCATATATATCGCACCTAGTGCTGGATACACAATCATATATATCACACCTAGTGCTGGATACACAATCATATATATCACACCTAGTGCTGGATACACAATCATATATATCACCCCTAGTGCTGGATACACAATCATATATATCACACCTAGTGCTGGATACACAATCATATATATCACACCTAGTGCTGGATACACAATCATATATATCACACCTAGTGCTGGATACACAATCATATATATCACACCTAGTGCTGGATACACAATCATATATATCACACCTAGTGCTGGATACACAATCATATATATCACCCCTAGTGCTGGATACACAATCATATATATCACACCTAGTGCTGGATACACAATCATATATATCACACCTAGTGCTGGATACACAATCATATATATCACACCTAGTGCTGGATACACAATCATATATATCACACCTAGTGCTGGATACACAATCATATATATCACACCTAGTGCTGGATACACAATCATATATATCACACCTAGTGCTGGATACACAATCATATATATCACACCTAGTGCTGGATACACAATCATATATATCACCCCTAGTGCTGAAGACACAATCATATATATCACACCTAGTGCTGGATACACAATCATATATATCACCCCTAGTGCTGGATACACAATCATATATATCACACCTAGTGCTGGATACACAATCATATATATCACCCCTAGTGCTGGATACACAATCATATATATCACACCTAGTGCTGGATACACAATCATATATATCACACCTAGTGCTGGATACACAATCATATATATCACCCCTAGTGCTGGATACACAATCATATATATCACACCTAGTGCTGGATACACAATCATATATATCACACCTAGTGCTGGATACACAATCATATATATCACACCTAGTGCTGGATACACAATCATATATATCACACCTAGTGCTGGATACACAATCATATATATCACCCCTAGTGCTGGATACACAATCATATATATCACACCTAGTGCTGGATACACAATCATATATATCACACCTAGTGCTGGATACACAATCATATATATCACACCTAGTGCTGGATACACAATCATATATATCACACCTAGTGCTGGATACACAATCATATATATCACACCTAGTGCTGGATACACAATCATATATATCACACCTAGTGCTGGATACACAATCATATATATCACACCTAGTGCTGGATACACAATCATATATATCACACCTAGTGCTGGATACACAATCATATATATCACCCCTAGTGCTGGATACACAATCATATATATCACACCTAGTGCTGGATACACAATCATATATATCACACCTAGTGCTGGATACATAATCATATATATCACACCTAGTGCTGGATACACAATCATATATATCACCCCTAGTGCTGGATACACAATCATATATATCGCACCTAGTGCTGGATACACAATCATATATATCACACCTAGTGCTGGATACACAATCATATATATCGCACCTAGTGCTGGATACACAATCATATATATCACACCTAGTGCTGGATACACAATCATATATATCACACCTAGTGCTGGATACACAATCATATATATCACCCCTAGTGCTGGATACACAATCATATATATCACACCTAGTGCTGGATACACAATCATATATATCACACCTAGTGCTGGATACACAATCATATATATCACACCTAGTGCTGGATACACAATCATATATATCACACCTAGTGCTGGATACACAAGCATATATATCACCCCTAGTGCTGGATACACAATCATATATATCACACCTAGTGCTGGATACACAATCATATATATCACCCCTAGTGCTGGATACACAATCATATATATCACACCTAGTGCTGGATACACAATCATATATATCACCCCTAGTGCTGGATACACAATCATATATATCACACCTAGTGCTGGATACACAATCATATATATCACACCTAGTGCTGGATACACAATCATATATATCACCCCTAGTGCTGGATACACAATCATATATATCACACCTAGTGCTGGATACACAATCATATATATCACACCTAGTGCTGGATACACAATCATATATATCACACCTAGTGCTGGATACACAATCATATATATCACCCCTAGTGCTGGATACACAATCATATATATCACCCCTAGTGCTGGATACACAATCATATATATCACACCTAGTGCTGGATACACAATCATATATATCACACCTAGTGCTGGATACACAATCATATATATCACACCTAGTGCTGGATACACAATCATATATATCACACCTAGTGCTGGATACACAATCATATATATCACACCTAGTGCTGGATACACAATCATATATATCACACCTAGTGCTGGATACACAATCATATATATCACACCTAGTGCTGGATACACAATCATATATATCACACCTAGTGCTGGATACACAATCATATATATCACCCCTAGTGCTGGATACACAATCATATATATCACACCTAGTGCTGGATACACAATCATATATATCACACCTAGTGCTGGATACATAATCATATATATCACACCTAGTGCTGGATACACAATCATATATATCACCCCTAGTGCTGGATACACAATCATATATATCGCACCTAGTGCTGGATACACAATCATATATATCACCCCTAGTGCTGGATACACAATCATATATATCGCACCTAGTGCTGGATACACAATCATATATATCACACCTAGTGCTGGATACACAATCATATATATCACACCTAGTGCTGGATACACAATCATATATATCACCCCTAGTGCTGGATACACAATCATATATATCACACCTAGTGCTGGATACACAATCATATATATCACACCTAGTGCTGGATACACAATCATATATATCACACCTAGTGCTGGATACACAATCATATATATCACACCTAGTGCTGGATACACAATCATATATATCACCCCTAGTGCTGGATACACAATCATATATATCACACCTAGTGCTGGATACACAATCATATATATCACCCCTAGTGCTGGATACACAATCATATATATCACCCCTAGTGCTGGATATACAATCATATATATCACACCTAGTGCTGGATACACAATCATATATATCACACCTAGTACTGGATACACAATCATATATATCGCACCTAGTGCTGGATACACAATCATATATATCGCACCTAGTGCTGGATACACAATCATATATATCGCACCTAGTGCTGGATACACAATCATATATATCGCACCTAGTGCTGGATGCACAATCATATATATCACACCTAGTGCTGGATACACAATCATATATATCGCACCTAGTGCTGGATACACAATCATATATATCACACCTAGTGCTGGATACACAATCATATATATCACACCTAGTGCTGGATACACAATCATATATATCACCCCTAGTGCTGGATACACAATCATATATATCACACCTAGTGCTGGATACACAATCATATATATCACACCTAGTGCTGGATACACAATCATATATATCACACCTAGTGCTGGATACACAATCATATATATCACACCTAGTGCTGGATACACAATCATATATATCACACCTAGTGCTGGATACACAATCATATATATCACCCCTAGTGCTGGATACACAATCATATATATCACACCTAGTGCTGGATACACAATCATATATATTACACCTAGTGCTGGATACACAATCATATATATCACACCTAGTGCTGGATACACAATCATATATATCACACCTAGTGCTGGATACACAATCATATATATCACACCTAGTGCTGGATACACAATCATATATATCACACCTAGTGCTGGATACACAATCATATATATCACACCTAGTGCTGGATACACAATCATATATATCACCCCTAGTGCTGAAGACACAATCATATATATCACACCTAGTGCTGGATACACAATCATATATATCACCCCTAGTGCTGGATACACAATCATATATATCACACCTAGTGCTGGATACACAATCATATATATCACCCCTAGTGCTGGATACACAATCATATATATCACACCTAGTGCTGGATACACAATCATATATATCACACCTAGTGCTGGATACACAATCATATATATCACCCCTAGTGCTGGATACACAATCATATATATCACACCTAGTGCTGGATACACAATCATATATATCACACCTAGTGCTGGATACACAATCATATATATCACACCTAGTGCTGGATACACAATCATATATATCACACCTAGTGCTGGATACACAATCATATATATCACCCCTAGTGCTGGATACACAATCATATATATCACACCTAGTGCTGGATACACAATCATATATATCACACCTAGTGCTGGATACACAATCATATATATCACACCTAGTGCTGGATACACAATCATATATATCACACCTAGTGCTGGATACACAATCATATATATCACACCTAGTGCTGGATACACAATCATATATATCACACCTAGTGCTGGATACACAATCATATATATCACACCTAGTGCTGGATACACAATCATATATATCACACCTAGTGCTGGATACACAATCATATATATCACCCCTAGTGCTGGATACACAATCATATATATCACACCTAGTGCTGGATACACAATCATATATATCACACCTAGTGCTGGATACATAATCATATATATCACACCTAGTGCTGGATACACAATCATATATATCACCCCTAGTGCTGGATACACAATCATATATATCGCACCTAGTGCTGGATACACAATCATATATATCACACCTAGTGCTGGATACACAATCATATATATCGCACCTAGTGCTGGATACACAATCATATATATCACACCTAGTGCTGGATACACAATCATATATATCACACCTAGTGCTGGATACACAATCATATATATCACCCCTAGTGCTGGATACACAATCATATATATCACACCTAGTGCTGGATACACAATCATATATATCACACCTAGTGCTGGATACACAATCATATATATCACACCTAGTGCTGGATACACAATCATATATATCACACCTAGTGCTGGATACACAAGCATATATATCACCCCTAGTGCTGGATACACAATCATATATATCACACCTAGTGCTGGATACACAATCATATATATCACCCCTAGTGCTGGATACACAATCATATATATCACCCCTAGTGCTGGATATACAATCATATATATCACACCTAGTGCTGGATACACAATCATATATATCACACCTAGTACTGGATACACAATCATATATATCGCACCTAGTGCTGGATACACAATCATATATATCACACCTAGTGCTGGATACACAATCATATATATCGCACCTAGTGCTGGATACACAATCATATATATCACACCTAGTGCTGGATACACAATCATATATATCACACCTAGTGCTGGATACACAATCATATATATCACCCCTAGTGCTGGATACACAATCATATATATCACACCTAGTGCTGGATACACAATCATATATATCACACCTAGTGCTGGATACACAATCATATATATCACACCTAGTGCTGGATACACAATCATATATATCACACCTAGTGCTGCATACACAATCATATATATCACACCTAGTGCTGGATACACAATCATATATATCACCCCTAGTGCTGGATACACAATCATATATATCACACCTAGTGCTGGATACACAATCATATATATCACCCCTAGTGCTGGATACACAATCATATATATCACCCCTAGTGCTGGATACACAATCATATATATCACACCTAGTGCTGGATACACAATCATATATATCACACCTAGTGCTGAATACACAATCATATGTATCACACCTAGTGCTGGATACACAATCATATATATCACACCTAGTGCTGGATACACAATCATATATATCACCCCTAGTGCTGGATACACAATCATATATATCACACCTAGTGCTGGATACACAATCATATATATCACCCCTAGTGCTGGATACACAATCATATATATCACACCTAGTGCTGGATACACAATCATATATATCACACCTAGTGCTGAAGACACAATCATATGTATCACACCTAGTGCTGGATACACAATCATATATATCACACCTAGTGCTGGATACACAATCATATATATCACACCTAGTGCTAAAGACACAATCATATATATCACACCTAGTGCTGAAGACATAATCATATATATCACACCTAGTGCTGGATACACAATCATATATATCACCCCTAGTGCTGGATACACAATCATATATATATCACACCTAGTGCTGGATACACAATCATATATATCACCCCTAGTGCTGGATACACAATCATATATATCACACCTAGTGCTGAAAACACAATCATATATATCACACCTAGTGCTGGATACACAATCATATATATCACCCCTAGTGCTGGATACACAATCATATATATCACACCTAGTGCTGGATACACAATCATATATATCACACCTAGTGCTGGATACACAATCATATATATCACCCCTAGTGCTGGATACACAATCATATATATCACACCTAGTGCTGGATATACAATCATATATATCACACCTAGTGCTGGATACACAATCATATATATCACACCTAGTGCTGAATACACAATCATATGTATCACACCTAGTGCTGGATACACAATCATATATATCACACCTAGTGCTGGATACACAATCATATATATCACCCCTAGTGCTGGATACACAATCATATATATCACACCTAGTGCTGGATACACAATCATATATATCACACCTAGTGCTGGATACACAATCATATGTATCACACCTAGTGCTGGATACACAATCATATATATCACCCCTAGTGCTGGATACACAATCATATATATCACACCTAGTGCTGGATACACAATCATATATATCACACCTAGTGCTGGATACACAATCATATATATCACCCCTAGTGCTGGATATACAATCATATATATCACACCTAGTGCTGGATACACAATCATATATATCACCCCTAGTGCTGGATACACAATCATATATATCACACCTAGTGCTGGATACACAATCATATATATCACACCTAGTGCTGGATACACAATCATATATATCACACCTAGTGCTGGATACACAATCATATATATCACCCCTAGTGCTGGATACACAATCATATATATCACACCTAGTGCTGGATACACAATCATATATATCACACCTAGTGCTGGATACACAATCATATATATCACACCTAGTGCTGGATACACAATCATATATATCACACCTAGTGCTGGATACACAATCATATATATCACACCTAGTGCTGGATACACAATCATATATATCACCCCTAGTGCTGGATACACAATCATATATATCACACCTAGTGCTGGATACACAATCATATATATCACACCTAGTGCTGGATACACAATCATATATATCACACCTAGTGCTGGATACACAATCATATATATCACACCTAGTGCTGGATACACAATCATATATATCACACCTAGTGCTGGATACACAATCATATATATCACACCTAGTGCTGGATACACAATCATATATATCACACCTAGTGCTGGATAC
The DNA here is from genome assembly GCF_050947455.1 of Rhinoderma darwinii. NCBI lineage: Eukaryota > Metazoa > Chordata > Amphibia > Anura > Rhinodermatidae > Rhinoderma > Rhinoderma darwinii. Next base: position 47,938 of record NC_134691.1, on the reverse strand, counting down.
ACAATCATATATATCACCCCTAGTGCTGAAGACACAATCATATATATCACACCTAGTGCTGGATACACAATCATATATATCACCCCTAGTGCTGGATACACAATCATATATATCACACCTAGTGCTGGATACACAATCATATATATCACCCCTAGTGCTGGATACACAATCATATATATCACACCTAGTGCTGGATACACAATCATATATATCACACCTAGTGCTGGATACACAATCATATATATCACCCCTAGTGCTGGATACACAATCATATATATCACACCTAGTGCTGGATACACAATCATATATATCACACCTAGTGCTGGATACACAATCATATATATCACACCTAGTGCTGGATACACAATCATATATATCACACCTAGTGCTGGATACACAATCATATATATCACCCCTAGTGCTGGATACACAATCATATATATCACACCTAGTGCTGGATACACAATCATATATATCACACCTAGTGCTGGATACACAATCATATATATCACACCTAGTGCTGGATACACAATCATATATATCACACCTAGTGCTGGATACACAATCATATATATCACACCTAGTGCTGGATACACAATCATATATATCACACCTAGTGCTGGATACACAATCATATATATCACACCTAGTGCTGGATACACAATCATATATATCACACCTAGTGCTGGATACACAATCATATATATCACCCCTAGTGCTGGATACACAATCATATATATCACACCTAGTGCTGGATACACAATCATATATATCACACCTAGTGCTGGATACATAATCATATATATCACACCTAGTGCTGGATACACAATCATATATATCACCCCTAGTGCTGGATACACAATCATATATATCGCACCTAGTGCTGGATACACAATCATATATATCACACCTAGTGCTGGATACACAATCATATATATCGCACCTAGTGCTGGATACACAATCATATATATCACACCTAGTGCTGGATACACAATCATATATATCACACCTAGTGCTGGATACACAATCATATATATCACCCCTAGTGCTGGATACACAATCATATATATCACACCTAGTGCTGGATACACAATCATATATATCACACCTAGTGCTGGATACACAATCATATATATCACACCTAGTGCTGGATACACAATCATATATATCACACCTAGTGCTGGATACACAAGCATATATATCACCCCTAGTGCTGGATACACAATCATATATATCACACCTAGTGCTGGATACACAATCATATATATCACCCCTAGTGCTGGATACACAATCATATATATCACCCCTAGTGCTGGATATACAATCATATATATCACACCTAGTGCTGGATACACAATCATATATATCACACCTAGTACTGGATACACAATCATATATATCGCACCTAGTGCTGGATACACAATCATATATATCACACCTAGTGCTGGATACACAATCATATATATCGCACCTAGTGCTGGATACACAATCATATATATCACACCTAGTGCTGGATACACAAGCATATATATCACCCCTAGTGCTGGATACACAATCATATATATCACACCTAGTGCTGGATACACAATCATATATATCACCCCTAGTGCTGGATACACAATCATATATATCACCCCTAGTGCTGGATATACAATCATATATATCACACCTAGTGCTGGATACACAATCATATATATCACACCTAGTACTGGATACACAATCATATATATCGCACCTAGTGCTGGATACACAATCATATATATCACACCTAGTGCTGGATACACAATCATATATATCGCACCTAGTGCTGGATACACAATCATATATATCACACCTAGTGCTGGATACACAATCATATATATCACACCTAGTGCTGGATACACAATCATATATATCACCCCTAGTGCTGGATACACAATCATATATATCACACCTAGTGCTGGATACACAATCATATATATCACACCTAGTGCTGGATACACAATCATATATATCACACCTAGTGCTGGATACACAATCATATATATCACACCTAGTGCTGCATACACAATCATATATATCACACCTAGTGCTGGATACACAATCATATATATCACCCCTAGTGCTGGATACACAATCATATATATCACACCTAGTGCTGGATACACAATCATATATATCACCCCTAGTGCTGGATACACAATCATATATATCACCCCTAGTGCTGGATACACAATCATATATATCACACCTAGTGCTGGATACACAATCATATATATCACACCTAGTGCTGAATACACAATCATATGTAACACACCTAGTGCTGGATACACAATCATATATATCACACCTAGTGCTGGATACACAATCATATATATCACCCCTAGTGCTGGATACACAATCATATATATCACACCTAGTGCTGGATACACAATCATATATATCACCCCTAGTGCTGGATACACAATCATATATATCACACCTAGTGCTGGATACACAATCATATATATCACACCTAGTGCTGAAGACACAATCATATGTATCACACCTAGTGCTGGATACACAATCATATATATCACACCTAGTGCTGGATACACAATCATATATATCACACCTAGTGCTGAAGACACAATCATATATATCACACCTAGTGCTGAAGACATAATCATATATATCACACCTAGTGCTGGATACACAATCATATATATCACCCCTAGTGCTGGATACACAATCATATATATATCACACCTAGTGCTGGATACACAATCATATATATCACCCCTAGTGCTGGATACACAATCATATATATCACACCTAGTGCTGAAAACACAATCATATATATCACACCTAGTGCTGGATACACAATCATATATATCACCCCTAGTGCTGGATACACAATCATATATATCACACCTAGTGCTGGATACACAATCATATATATCACACCTAGTGCTGGATACACAATCATATATATCACCCCTAGTGCTGGATACACAATCATGTATATCACACCTAGTGCTGGATATACAATCATATATATCACACCTAGTGCTGGATACACAATCATATATATCACACCTAGTGCTGAATACACAATCATATGTATCACACCTAGTGCTGGATACACAATCATATATATCACACCTAGTGCTGGATACACAATCATATATATCACCCCTAGTGCTGGATACACAATCATATATATCACACCTAGTGCTGGATACACAATCATATGTATCACACCTAGTGCTGGATACACAATCATATATATCACCCCTAGTGCTGGATACACAATCATATATATCACACCTAGTGCTGGATACACAATCATATATATCACACCTAGTGCTGGATACACAATCATATATATCACCCCCAGTGCTGGATATACAATCATATATATCACACCTAGTGCTGGATACACAATCATATATATCACCCCTAGTGCTGGATACACAATCATATATATCACACCTAGTGCTGGATACACAATCATATATATCACACCTAGTGCTGGATACACAATCATATATATCACCCCTAGTGCTGGATACACAATCATATATATCACCCCTAGTGCTGGATACACAATCATATATATCACACCTAGTGCTGGATACACAATCATATATATCACACCTAGTGCTGGATACACAATCATATATATCACACCTAGTGCTGAAGACACAATCATATATATCACACCTAGTGCTGAAGACACAATCATATGTATCACACCTAGTGCTGGATACACAATCATATATATCACACCTAGTGCTGGATACACAATCATATATATCACACCTAGTGCTGAAGACACAATCATATATATCACACCTAGTGCTGAAGACACAATCATATATATCACCCCTAGTGCTGGATACACAATCATATATATCACACCTAGTGCTGGATACACAATCATATATATCACACCTAGTGCTGTATACACAATCATATATATCACCCCTAGTGCTGAAGACACAATCATATATATCACACCTAGTGCTGGATACACAATCATATATATCACCCCTAGTGCTGGATACACAATCATATATATCACACCTAGTGCTGAAGACACAATCATATATATCACACCTAGTGCTGGATACACAATCATATATATCCCACCTAGTGCTGGATACACAATCATATATATCACCCCTAGTGCTGGATATACAATCATATATATCCCACCTAGTGCTGGATACACAATCATATATATCACACCTAGTGCTGGATACACAATCATATATATCCCACCTAGTGCTGGATACACAATCATATATATCACATCTAGTGCTGGATACACAATCATATATATCACACCTAGTGCTGGATACACAATCATATATATCACCCCTAGTGCTGGATACACAATCATATATATCACACCTAGTGCTGGATACACAATCATATATATCACACCTAGTGCTGGATACACAATCATATATATCACACCTAGTGCTGAAGACACAATCATATATATCACCCCTAGTGCTGGATATACAATCATATATATCCCACCTAGTGCTGGATACACAATCATATATATCACACCTAGTGCTGGATACACAATCATATATATCCCACCTAGTGCTGGATACACAATCATATATATCACATCTAGTGCTGGATACACAATCATATATATCACACCTAGTGCTGGATACACAATCATATATATCACCCCTAGTGCTGGATACACAATCATATATATCACACCTAGTGCTGGATACACAATCATATATATCACACCTAGTGCTGGATACACAATCATATATATCACACCTAGTGCTGAAGACACAATCATATATATCACACCTAGTGCTGAAGACACAATCATATATATCACACCTAGTGCTGAAGACACAATCATATATATCACACCTAGTGCTGAAGACACAATCATATATATCACACCTAGTGCTGAAGACACAATCATATATATCACACCTAGTGCTGGATACACAATCATATATATCACCCCTAGTGCTGGATACACAATCATATATATCACACCTAGTGCTGGATACACAATCATATATATCCCACCTAGTGCTGAAGACACAATCATATATATCACCCCTAGTGCTGGATACACAATCATATATATCGCACCTAGTGATGAGGATACAATCATGTATATCACACCTAGTGCTGGATACACAATCATATATATCACCCCTAGTGCTGGATACACAATCATATATATCACACCTAGTGCTGAAGACACAATCATATATATCACACCTAGTGCTGGATACACAATCATATATATCACCCCTAGTGCTGGATACACAATCATATATATCACACCTAGTGCTGGATACACAATCATATATATCACACCTAGTGCTGGATACACAATCATATATATCACACCTAGTGCTGAAGACACAATCATATATATCACACCTAGTGCTGAAGACACAATCATATATATCACACCTAGTGCTGAAGACACAGTCATATATATCACACCTAGTGCTGAAGACACAATCATATATATCACCCCTAGTGCTGGATACACAATCATATATATCACACCTAGTGCTGGATACACAATCATATATATCACACCTAGTGCTGGATACACAATCATATATATCACACCTAGTGCTGGATACACAATCATATATATCACACCTAGTGCTTTATACACAATCATATATATCACACCTAGTGCTGGATACACAATCATATATATCACACCTAGTGCTGGATATACAATCATATATATCACACCTAGTGCTGGATATACAATCATATATATCACACCTAGTGCTGGATACACAATCATATATATCACACCTAGTGCTGGATACACAATCATATATATCACACCTAGTGCTGGATACACAATCATATATATCACACCTAGTGCTGGATACACAATCATATATATCACCCCTAGTGCTGGATACACAATCATATATATCACACCTAGTGCTGGATACACAATCATATATATCACCCCTAGTGCTGGATACACAATCATATATATCACACCTAGTGCTGGATACACAATCATATATATCGCACCTAGTGCTGGATACACAATCATATATATCACACCTAGTGCTGGATACACAATCATATATATCGCACCTAGTGATGAGGATACAATCATATATATCGCACCTAGTGATGAGGATACAATCATGTATATCACACCTAGTGCTGGATACACAATCATATATATCACACCTAGTGCTGGATACACAATCATATATATCACCCCTAGTGCTGGATATACAATCATATATATCACACCTAGTGCTGGATACACAATCATATATATCACACCTAGTGCTGAATACACAATCATATGTATCGCACCTAGTGCTGGATACACAATCATATATATCACACCTAGTGCTGGATACACAATCATATATATCACCCCTAGTGCTGGATACACAATCATATATATCACCCCTAGTGCTGGATACACAATCATATGTATCACACCTAGTGCTGGATACACAATCATATATATCACCCCTAGTGCTGGATACACAATCATATATATCACACCTAGTGCTGGATACACAATCATATATATCACACCTAGTGCTGGATACACAATCATATATATCACCCCTAGTGCTGGATATACAATCATATATATCACACCTAGTGCTGGATACACAATCATATATATCACCCCTAGTGCTGGATACACAATCATATATATCACACCTAGTGCTGGATACACAATCATATATATCACACCTAGTGCTGGATACACAATCATATATATCACCCCTAGTGCTGGATACACAATCATATATATCACCCCTAGTGCTGGATACACAATCATATATATCACCCCTAGTGCTGGATACACAATCATATATATCACACCTAGTGCTGTATACACAATCATATATATCACCCCTAGTGCTGGATACACAATCATATATATCACCCCTAGTGCTGGATACACAATCATATATATCCCACCTAGTGCTGGATACACAATCATATATATCACCCCTAGTGCTGGATATACAATCATATATATCCCACCTAGTGCTGGATACACAATCATATATATCACACCTAGTGCTGGATACACAATCATATATATCCCACCTAGTGCTGGATACACAATCATATATATCACATCTAGTGCTGGATACACAATCATATATATCATACCTAGTGCTGGATACACAATCATATATATCACCCCTAGTGCTGGATACACAATCATATATATCACACCTAGTGCTTTATACACAATCATATATATCACACCTAGTGCTGGATACACAATCATATATATCACACCTAGTGCTGGATACACAATCATATATATCACACCTAGTGCTGGATACACAATCATATATATCACCCCTAGTGCTGGATACACAATCATATATATCACACCTAGTGCTGGATACACAATCATATATATCACACCTAGTGCTGAAGACACAATCATATATATCACACCTAGTGCTGAAGACACAATCATATATATCACACCTAGTGCTGAAGACACAATCATATATATCACATCTAGTGCTGGATACACAATCATATATATCACACCTAGTGCTGAAGACACAATCATATATATCACCCCTAGTGCTGGATATACAATCATATATATCCCACCTAGTGCTGGATACACAATCATATATATCACACCTAGTGCTGGATACACAATCATATATATCCCACCTAGTGCTGGATACACAATCATATATATCACATCTAGTGCTGGATACACAATCATATATATCACACCTAGTGCTGGATACACAATCATATATATCACCCCTAGTGCTGGATACACAATCATATATATCACACCTAGTGCTGGATACACAATCATATATATCACACCTAGTGCTGGATACACAATCATATATATCACACCTAGTGCTGAAGACACAATCATATATATCACACCTAGTGCTGAAGACACAATCATATATATCACACCTAGTGCTGAAGACACAATCATATATATCACACCTAGTGCTGAAGACACAATCATATATATCACACCTAGTGCTGAAGACACAATCATATATATCACACCTAGTGCTGGATACACAATCATATATATCACACCTAGTGCTGGATACACAATCATATATATCACACCTAGTGCTGGATACACAATCATATATATCCCACCTAGTGCTGAAGACACAATCATATATATCACCTCTAGTGCTGGATACACAATCATATATATCGCACCTAGTGATGAGGATACAATCATGTATATCACACCTAGTGCTGGATACACAATCATATATATCACCCCTAGTGCTGAAGACACAATCATATATATCACAGCTAGTGCTGGATACACAATCATATATATCACCCCTAGTGCTGGATACACAATCATATATATCACCCCTAGTGCTGGATACACAATCATATATATCGCACCTAGTGATGAGGATACAATCATGTATATCACACCTAGTGCTGGATACACAATCATATATATCACCCCTAGTGCTGAAGACACAATCATATATATCACACCTAGTGCTGGATACACAATCATATATATCACACCTAGTGCTGAAGACACAATCATATATATCACACCTAGTGCTGGATACACAATCATATATATCACCCCTAGTGCTGGATACACAATCATATATATCACACCTAGTGCTGGATACACAATCATATATATCACACCTAGTGCTGGATACACAATCATATATATCACACCTAGTGCTGAAGACACAATCATATATATCACACCTAGTGCTGAAGACACAATCATATATATCACACCTAGTGCTGAAGACACAATCATATATATAACACCTAGTGCTGAAGACACAATCATATATATCACCCCTAGTGCTGGATACACAATCATATATATCACACCTAGTGCTGGATACACAATCATATATATCACACCTAGTGCTGGATACACAATCATATATATCACACCTAGTGCTGGATACACAATCATATATATCACACCTAGTGCTTTATACACAATCATATATATCACACCTAGTGCTGGATACACAATCATATATATCACACCTAGTGCTGGATATACAATCATATATATCACACCTAGTGCTGGATATACAATCATATATATCACACCTAGTGCTGGATACACAATCATATATATCACACCTAGTGCTGGATACACAATCATATATATCACACCTAGTGCTGGATACACAATCATATATATCACACCTAGTGCTGGATACACAATCATATATATCACCCCTAGTGCTGGATACACAATCATATATATCACACCTAGTGCTGGATACACAATCATATATATCACCCCTAGTGCTGGATACACAATCATATATATCACACCTAGTGCTGGATACACAATCATATATATCGCACCTAGTGCTGGATACACAATCATATATATCACACCTAGTGCTGGATACACAATCATATATATCGCACCTAGTGATGAGGATACAATCATATATATCGCACCTAGTGATGAGGATACAATCATGTATATCACACCTAGTGCTGGATACACAATCATATATATCACACCTAGTGCTGGATACACAATCATATATATCACCCCTAGTGCTGGATACACAATCATATATATCACCCCTAGTGCTGGATACACAATCATATATATCACACCTAGTGCTGAATACACAATCATATATATCACCCCTAGTGCTGGATACACAATCATATATATCACCCCTAGTGCTGGATACACAATCATATATATCACACCTAGTGCTGGATACACAATCATATATATCACACCTAGTGCTGGATACACAATCATATATATCACCCCTAGTGCTGGATACACAATCATATATATCACACCTAGTGCTGGATACACAATCATATATATCACCCCTAGTGCTGGATACACAATCATATATATCACACCTAGTGCTGGATACACAATCATATATATCACCCCTAGTGCTGGATACACAATCATATATATCACACCTAGTGCTGGATACACAATCATATATATCACACCTAGTGCTGGATACACAATCATATATATCACACCTAGTGCTGAAGACACAATCATATATATCACACCTAGTGCTGAAGACACAATCATATATATCACACCTAGTGCTGAAGACACAATCATATATATCACACCTAGTGCTGAAGACACAATCATATATATCACACCTAGTGCTGAAGACACAATCATATATATCACACCTAGTGCTGGATACACAATCATATATATCACACCTAGTGCTGGATACACAATCATATATATCACACCTAGTGCTGGATACACAATCATATATATCCCACCTAGTGCTGAAGACACAATCATATATATCACCTCTAGTGCTGGATACACAATCATATATATCGCACCTAGTGATGAGGATACAATCATGTATATCACACCTAGTGCTGGATACACAATCATATATATCACCCCTAGTGCTGAAGACACAATCATATATATCACAGCTAGTGCTGGATACACAATCATATATATCACCCCTAGTGCTGGATACACAATCATATATATCACCCCTAGTGCTGGATACACAATCATATATATCGCACCTAGTGATGAGGATACAATCATGTATATCACACCTAGTGCTGGATACACAATCATATATATCACCCCTAGTGCTGAAGACACAATCATATATATCACACCTAGTGCTGGATACACAATCATATATATCACACCTAGTGCTGAAGACACAATCATATATATCACACCTAGTGCTGGATACACAATCATATATATCACCCCTAGTGCTGGATACACAATCATATATATCACACCTAGTGCTGGATACACAATCATATATATCACACCTAGTGCTGGATACACAATCATATATATCACACCTAGTGCTGAAGACACAATCATATATATCACACCTAGTGCTGAAGACACAATCATATATATCACACCTAGTGCTGAAGACACAATCATATATATAACACCTAGTGCTGAAGACACAATCATATATATCACCCCTAGTGCTGGATACACAATCATATATATCACACCTAGTGCTGGATACACAATCATATATATCACACCTAGTGCTGGATACACAATCATATATATCACACCTAGTGCTGGATACACAATCATATATATCACACCTAGTGCTTTATACACAATCATATATATCACACCTAGTGCTGGATACACAATCATATATATCACACCTAGTGCTGGATATACAATCATATATATCACACCTAGTGCTGGATATACAATCATATATATCACACCTAGTGCTGGATACACAATCATATATATCACACCTAGTGCTGGATACACAATCATATATATCGCACTTAGTGCTGGATACACAATCATATATATCACACCTAGTGCTGGATACACAATCATATATATCGCACCTAGTGATGAGGATACAATCATATATATCGCACCTAGTGATGAGGATACAATCATGTATATCACACCTAGTGCTGGATACACAATCATATATATCACACCTAGTGCTGGATACACAATCATATATATCACCCCTAGTGCTGGATACACAATCATATATATCACCCCTAGTGCTGGATACACAATCATATATATCACACCTAGTGCTGAATACACAATCATATATATCACCCCTAGTGCTGGATACACAATCATATATATCACCCCTAGTGCTGGATACACAATCATATATATCACACCTAGTGCTGGATACACAATCATATATATCACACCTAGTGCTGGATACACAATCATATATATCACCCCTAGTGCTGGATACACAATCATATATATCACACCTAGTGCTGGATACACAATCATATATATCACCCCTAGTGCTGGATACACAATCATATATATCACACCTAGTGCTGGATACACAATCATATATATCACACCTAGTGCTGGATACACAATCATATATATCACACCTAGTGCTGGATACACAATCATATATATCACCCCTAGTGCTGGATATACAATCATATATATCACACATAGTGCTGGATACACAATCATATATATCCCACCTAGTGCTGGATACACAATCATATATATCACACCTAGTGCTGGATACACAATCATATATATCACACCTAGTGCTGGATACACAATCATATATATCACACCTAGTGCTGGATACACAATCATATATATCACACCTAGTGATGAGGATACAATCATGTATATATGTATAGAGGGGGGCAGGTACCTTTTTCGCTCCCATCAAGGCTGCTTTCTGGAGTTTCCTGTAACAGTATTTGGCATAGGTGCTGATCGCCACTCCTGAAATAAGAAGGGTACAGAGCGTGAGGTCTCATGTAATTTAGTATAATATTATATGGTATTACCCAGGGTGCAACATTACATAACAGATATCATCAATGGAGGAAACATCTATGGAAAGAAATCATGAAAAGCTGGAAGACTTCCCGGAAAGTAACCGGCCTCATGAACGGCGCTGGATATGTCAATCTGTGAACGTACATTTTCAGTCACTAATGAAAAGGCTTTTCTTAATGTAATAAACACAAAGATTGGAGGTTCTACAGTTATAGCAGCTGAAAAAATAGAAGCAGAATCGTGAGTGCAGCTCTGGATGTGACTGGAGTATGACATGATGTATCTTAGAACCAGAAATAGGAAAGTAAAGCAAAGGGTTTACAAAGGTGCTCAGTGTTATATGGAGAGTCCGTCATTGTTAAAGGAGAACAATAACTAAAATGTGAGTATCGATGTTGTCACCTCAGAGGAATCGCACAACATATGGCTGAAACTGAGACCTTCACGTGCCGCAGAATGGCCCCCGGAGCCCCATCTAAACCTCATGCACTTCCACTAGATGTGACCCTGCGTTCAGCCTATTTATATATATTATTTCTTATTTCTTTATTGGTCTCTGTTTATATCAGTGTCCTGGTTTCTGTTCCTAACGGAGCCGAGAGATCCTGACAAATATATTCACTGAACTCAAGTAATTGTATTTTGTGCTTCCACAATAGAGTTGAATAACCAATTCACTGGGATATACTAAGAAGTCAAATCACGAAATCTTTATTAAAAACTCGCTGAAATCCGGAGCCCAAAATGTTCAAGTTAAATTAAAATAAATTGTAATAGAAGTAATTCATTATCTGATACAATTGTGAACCCTATAGAATGAACGTACTCATGTAAGGCCTCGTTCACATCTGCGTTGGGGGTCCCGTTCCGTCGGAGCTTTCCGTCAGAACGGGACCCTGAACAGACACAAACTGACAAAGACGGAAACCGTACTATACTCAATAACTGGGATCATCACCAGGATTCGCCACATCCTATTAATGTCCTGCCCCGGATAGCGGCATTGCCCGCAGCTTCACACAAATCCCCACTCATTTTGATTTATATCCGTTTGTTTTATGGCAAGAAGAGCGACTTCTCCAATCTTGCTTTAAAAAATAAAAACCAGAATAGAGAAATGAACAGAGCTCCAGGCATGTATTACTGGTATACACATAGACATGACCCAGAATGAAAACCTCTATTCTTTACACTGCAGGCTGCATCCAGAGGACTGAGAAGAGGTGAACAGTAGAAATGACATTTGCTCTGGGTTCACACATTGCTGTTTAGTGAAGTTTTCCAAGAATTGATCTAAAAATAGAGACTAATTACGTTTTTTTTATCCACTTATCTCTTTAGGGCAGTGGTCCCCAAACAGTGTGGCCCCCGACCCCCTGCAGTGTGGCCCCCGACTCCCTGTAGAGTGGCCTCTGACTCCCTGCAGTGTGTCCCCTGACCCCCTGTAGTGTGGCCCCTGACACCCTGCAGTGTGGCCCCCGACTCCTTGTAGTGTGGCCCCTGACACCCTGCAGTGTGGCCCTTGACACCCTGTAGTGTGGCCCCCGACCCTCTGTAGTGTGGCCCCTGACCCCCTGTAGTGTGGTCTCTGACCACCTGCAGTGTGGCCCCCGACCCCCTGCAGTGTGGCCCCCAACCCCCTGCAGTGTGGCCCCCGACCCCCTGCATTGTGGCCCCCGACCCCCTGTAGTGTGGCCCCCAAACCTCTGTAGTGTGGCCCCAGACCCCCTGTAGTGTGGTCTCTGAACCCCTGCAGTGTGGCCCCCGACCCCCTGAAGTGTGGCCCCCGACCCCCTGCAATGTGGCCCCCGACCCCCTGTAGTGTGGCCCCCAACCCTCTGTAGTGTGGCCCCCGACCCCCTGTAGTGTGGTCTCTAACCCCCTGCAGTGTGGCCCCGACCCCTGCAGTGTGGCCCCTGACCCCCTGCATTGTGGCCCCTGACCCCCTGTAGTGTGGCCCCCAACCCTCTGTAGTGTGGCCCCCGACCCCCTGTAGTGTGGCCCCCAACCCTCTGTAGTGTGGCCCCCGACCCCCTGTAGTGTGGCCCCCGATCCTCTGTAGTGTGGCTCACCATTGGCACCCTGAGTTATAACAATATGCTCTTGCTACAATGTGAGATCCACATGGACAATATTACAGACTTGTCCTGTGACCAGACCAGTGATCTATGTGGTGGGATACCAGTGCACCAAACTGAAAAAATTATCTGCAAATTTAAATTTTGTCTTTCTGTACTTTTAATATGTTAGCATTTTTTACTTAATAAATACAGCGGATTATCCGCAACGGGTTTCGTTGCAGAAATTTCGTAGCATAATACAGTAGCAGTGGAGTTCAGATGTGAACAAATCTCCTCCACACGCTGCGTAAAGAGTGAGCGGAAAAAACGTTCAGAAATTGACCCGCCATGCGTTTTTTTAATCCGCAGAATGTCACTTGTATTTGTGTAATCGCAGCTTTTGTGCTGCAGGATTTCCTCTTTGAATTCAATGAGGAGGTAAAACCTCCAACAAACAGCAGATGTTGCTATTTTTGTGGTCGGAAAAGTTGTGATCCGCCGAAAAATGGCAAAAAAATCTTATACTTACCCAGAATTCTGTGCTTCTTCGACCAGGCCACTTTCCTGGGATGACGTTTCATCCCATGTGACCGCTGCAGCCAATCACAGGCCAATCACAGGCTGCAGCCAATCACAGGCCAATCACAGGCTGCAGCCAATCACAGGCCAATCACAGGCTGCAGCCAATCACAGGCTGCAGCGGTCACATAGTATGAAACGTCATCCCAGGAAACTGGGCTGCAGGACGGCAGAGGGACGCGTCACCATGGCTACGGGTAAGTATGAAAGTTTTCCACAGTGGACATTCCAGCTGAAAAACTGCAGCACAATTTAGTGCGTTTTTTGGCCACAATTTTCGCAACACGGCAGATACGCTGTGTGCTTTTCAGCAGAGCATCCACCCTGTGTGAACATACCCTTGAAGTAAACTGTTACTGAAAAACGATTATAGACCGTTTTTGTAAAAACCTTTCATTAGCGATTCTGCAGCAGCTCGGACTGTGTATAGTCTTATCTGCCGGCGGCTCCGAACTCTGCAGCCTCCTGTATTCAGAGCGGCCACTAGTGCTATAGGATAAATGTGGAGGTAAGCTATAAATGTGGAGGTATGCTATAAATGTGGAGGTATGCTATAAATGTGGAGGTATGCTATAAATGTGGAGGTATGCTATAAATGTGGAGGTATGCTATAAATGTGGAGGTATGCTATAAATGTGGAGGTATGCTATAAATGTGGAGGTAAGCTATAAATGTGGAGGTAGGCTATAAATGTGGAGGTAAGCTATAAATGTGGAGGTAAGCTATAAATGTGGAGGTATGCTATAAATGTGGAGGTAAGCTATAAATGTGGAGGTAAGCTATAAATGTGGAGGTATGCTGTAAATGTGGAGGTATGCTGTAAATGTGGAGGTAAGCTATAAATGTGGAGGTATGCTATAAATGTGGAGGTAGGCTATAAATGTGGAGGTAAGCTATAAATGTGGAGGTAAGCTATAAATGTGGAGGTAAGCTATAAATGTGGAGGTATGCTATAAATGTGGAGGTATGCTATAAATGTGGAGGTAAGCTATAAATGTGGAGGTAAGCTATAAATGTGGAGGTAAGCTATAAATGTGGAGGTATGCTATAAATGTGGAGGTAAGCTATAAATGTGGAGGCGGGCTGTAAATGTGGAGGCGGGCTGTAAATGTGGAGGCGGGCTGTAAATGTGGAGGCGGGCTGTAAATGTGGAGGCGGGCTGTAAATGTGGAGGCGGGCTGTAAATGTGGAGGCGGGCTGTAAATGTGGAGGCGGGCTGTAAATGTGGTGCACAAGGTATATAAGGTTGGGGACTGCCGCCGTCTGCTCCAGTCAGGATACACGGACACCAGCCCGGCCCCCCATTGCTCAGAGACAGAATCTTACGTCTGAGCAGATAATATTTTCCGGAGCTCGGGGTAGACGCTGAGAAGCCCCTGCAGTCCTGCGCTTGTTATTGATGTCGCGCTTCTCAGCATTACGGCCACGCACACAGATTCTTGCTACAATCCAGTTACATTGTAGTTAGAATTTATATTTGTAAAACCTTCTGAAATAAAGTCCCCCCGGCCCCCCGGAATGTGCTGAGAACCACCAGCCAGAGGGGAAGCTCCATCCCTGGGGTCGGTGTAAGATGTCGGGGACAGACATGGACCGGGGAATAATATAATGTGACATTCAGTGGCGTCACTATCGCTGTAACAACCATAGCGGCTGCTACGCGGCCCGCGGGATGAGGGGTCCCCATGCCGCCCACACGTCCCCCCCCCCCCCACATGCTGGTGGCACCGCTAGCATCCGCTATGGTTGTTACAGCGGTAGTGATGCCACATTCGGCCTGCAGCCTATCAGGCGCAAGGACCGAATCCCTGCGAAGGCTGGTGTGAAAACGTCACTGGATCACACGACCTATGCAAGGATCCCATCAGTATTGATGACTTTGAGCAGCTCTGCTCGTCGCGGGAATGAGGCCTAAGTGAGTATAACTTTTTTTGTTTTATTTGTTTGGGAGGCGCTATCTACAAGGGGGCTGGATGCAACTATCTACAAGAGGGGGTGGGGGCACTATCTACGGGGTGGCTGTATGGCGCTATCTACAGGGGGCTGTATGGCACTATCTACAAGGGAGAGGTGGGGGCGCTATCTACAGGGGGCTGTATGGCACTATCTACAAGTGGGGGCAGTTTAGCACTATCTACAAGGGGGAGGTGGGGGGAGCTATCTACAGGGGCGCTGTATGGTGCTATCTACAGGGGCGCTGTATGGCGCTATCTACAGGGGGGCTGTGTGGTGCTATCTACAGGGGCGCTGTATGGTGCTATCTACAGGGGGGCTGTGTGGTGCTATCTACAGGGGGAGGTGGGGGCACCATCTACAGGCGGCTGTATGGCACTATTTACAAGGGGGATGTATGGCACTATTTACAAGGAGGAGGTGGGGGGCTATCTACAGGGCTGATGTATGGAGCTAGCTACAAGGGAGAGGTGGGGGTACTATCTACAGGGGGCTGTATGGCACTATCTACAAGGTGGAGGGGGCAATCTCTATAGGGGAGGAAGGGTGGCACTTTCTACAGGGGCCTGTATAGCACTATCTACAGGGGGGCTGTATGGCGCTATCTATAGGGGGCCGTATGGCGCTATCTGCAGGGGGAGGTGGGGGCACTAGCTACAGGGGGCTGTATGGTTCTATCTACAGGGGGGGGCTGTATAAACACTATCTACAACGGGGAGGTGGGGGCGCTATCTACAGGGGGGCTGTATGGTGCTATCTACAAGTGGGGGCAGTTTAGCACTATCTACAAGGGGGAAGTGGGGGGAGCTATCTACAGGGGGGCTGTATGGTGCTATCTACAGGGGGAGGTGGGAGCACCATCTACAGGGGGCTGTATGGCACTATTTACAAGGGGGAGGTGGGAGGCTATCTACACGGGGGGCTGTATGGTGCTATCTACAAGGGGGGGTGGGGCGCTATCTACAGGAAGCTGTATGGCACTATTTACAAGGAGGAGGTGGGGGGCTATGTACAGGGCGGATGTATGGAGCTAGCTACAAGGGAGAGGTGGGGGCACTATCTACGGGGGGGCTGTATGGCGCTATCTACAGGAGGGATGTTTGGCACTATCTACAAAGGGGAAGGTGGGGGCACTAGCTACAAGGTGGAGGGGGCACACTCTACATGGGGTGCTGTATAGCACTGTCTACAGGGGGGCTGCATGACAGAATATACAGGGGGGAACTATCTACAAGGGGGGGCTGTGTGTGGCACCCTGGGGAGGGGGCCCAGTCAAAAGTTTGCTATGTGGCCCAGTCTTTCCTAGTTACGCCCCTGGTGAGATTACACAGATATTCTGTAACATAACACAGCAGCGCCGCTTTACTAGGGATTACCACAAACACAAGATTAGCTGCCCAGGACACTAACAAGCGGACTTATCAGTCTCAGGAGCCTGGAAAACAAGGGAAAGGAGATGGATGTAGAGACTGGAGGACACAGTGACGAGGGCGTTACACGGCCTATTATATCATTAATGTTACCCTGACATTTCATAACCTCACAAGGTTCTCAGTGAATATAAATCATTCCCTAAATCTCACCAATTCTATTATGGCAGTTTACTTACAGAAATATACAGGATAAGTAATGTAATGTATGTACACAGTGACTCCACCAGCAGAATAGTGAGTGCAGCTCTGGAGTATAATACAGGATATAACTCAGGATCAGTACAGGATAAGTAATGTAATGTATGTACACAGTGACTCCACCAGCAGAATAGTGAGTGCAGCTCTGGAGTATAATACAGGATGTAACTCAGGATCAGTACAGGATAAGTAATGTATGTACACAGTGACTCCACCAGCAGAAGAGTGAGTGCAGCTCTGGAGTATAATACAGGATGTAACTCAGGATCAGTACAGGATAAGTAATGTAATGTATGTACACAGTGACTCCACCAGCAGAATAGTGATTGCAGCTCTGGAGTATAATACAGGATATAACTCAGGATCAGTACAGGATATGTAATGTATGTACACAGTGACTCCACCAGCAGAATAGTGAGTGCAGCTCTGGCGTATAATACAGGATATAACTCAGGATCAGTACAGGATAAGTAATGTAATGTATGTACACAGTGACTCCACCAGCAGGATAGTGAGTGCAGCTCTGGAGTATAATACAGGATGTAACTCAGGATCAGTACAGGATAAGTAATGTAATGTATGTACACAGTGACTCCACCAGCAGAATAGTGAGTGCAGCTCTGGAGTATAATACAGGATATAACTCAGGATCAGTACAGGATAAGTAATGTAATGTATGTACACAGTGACTCCACCAGCAGAACAGTGAGTGCAGCTCTGGAGTATAATACAGGATATAACTCAGGATCAGTACAGGATAAGTAATGTAATGTATGTACACAGTGACTCCACCAGCAGGATAGTGAGTGCAGCTCTTGAGTATAATACAGGATGTAACTCAGGATCAGTACAGGATAAGTAATGTAATGTATGTACACAGTGACTCCACCAGCAGAATAGTGAGTGCAGCTCTGGAGTATAATACAGGATATAACTCAGGATCAGTACAGGATAAGTAATGTAATGTATGTACACAGTGACTCCACCAGCAGAACAGTGAGTGCAGCTCTGGAGTATAATACAGGATATAACTCAGGATCAGTACAGGATAAGTAATGTAATATATGTGCACAGTGACTCCACCAGCAGAATAGTGAGTGCAGCTCTGGAGTATAATACAGGATATAACTCAGGATCAGTACAGGATAAGTAATGTAATGTATGTACACAGTGACTCCACCAGCAGAATAGTGAGTACAGCTCTGGAGTATAATACAGGATGTAACTCAGGATCAGTACAGGATAAGTAATGTATGTACACAGTGACTCCACCAGCAGAATAGGGAGTGCAGCTCTGGCGTATAATACAGGATATAACTCAGGATCAGTACAGGATAAGTAATGTAATGTATGTACACAGTGACTCCACCAGCAGGATAGTGAGTGCAGCTCTGGAGTATAATACAGGACGTAACTCAGGATCAGTACAGGATAAGAAATGTATTGTATGTACACAATGACTCCACCAGCAGAATAGTCAGTGCAGCTCTGAAGTGGGTGGAGTAGGACGTGTGGAGAGAGCTGCTGAGACTTCCGTGCAGGCCTTGGATCCAGGGACTTTCCTTATCCTATCTGCCCAGGCCTCATACCATCTGCCTGGGCTTGGAAAGTACCCTGAGGGGGGTTCCATCCTAGGATGGAGCCTCAGACCTCTACTTCCCAGAGCATGTCAGCGGGGGGTAGAGGGTCATCCCAGCTGGCTGGGAATATGCAAACGGTCGAAGGGGTGAGGAGATCATCTCGGGGCAAGGCTATCCTGGCTCCCCCCGTGGCTGGAACCCTAGATAAGGGTATGGAGACGCGGTCCGGCATGGTGATAGAGGTTTTGTCGTCTGGAGAAGGACCAGCACTGTCCGGACATTTGGATGACGGTCGTGTGGAGGAATGGGGACAGCTGAGGACCGGAGAGACGGTGGAGAACTTCAGCTCCCGTCTGGCTATGGAGGAGTATCGGGACCTCAAGAAGTCGCTGCAACGGCTCCGAGCGGACTTGGCGGTCGCCAGAGGAAGGGGTGCAAAAGCCTCAGGAGGTAAGAGGTCCCGATACCGTTTAAATGTGAAGTCTTTATTAGAGGAAATAAAAGAAGTGGAAGAAAGACGTGATGAGATTGTGGCAGGCGGAGGGGTGTTTGGAGAAAAATTAAAAAACGAAGAGAGGTTTGCCGAGATGGCAGCACCTATAAAAATAGAAAGTATGGAGGAAGACAGCAGAGCCCCAGACACAGCAAAGGAAAATGTGGTGGAGAAAATGGAGAGTGACACAGTAAAGTCCAGAGAAGGCCCAGATTCTGAGGCACCCAGGAGCAGTGAGGAGGAGGAGGGTGGACTCACAGCTGGGAATAATCAGGAGTGTTTTGAAACTGACAGTGAGCGGCCTCCAGGTATACTCACTCAGATCCGTAATGTGGAGTCGCCGGTATCCTTCCAGGTATTTTGTTTTGGTGCGGAGTTACCCGCAGAGGAGGAAAAGGAAAAGAAAAAAAAATCTGCTAAAGGTTCATTTAAACTGGTGTATACAGCAAGATCCTTCCTGTGCTCTGAGCCTGATGAAAGTCAGGATCAGGGCACAGGTCCTGCAAGACCCCCAGCTCAAGCCTCTGCAGTGGGGCTGGAGCGGGAATGCGGGGAGAGTGTTACGGGTCCGGCATTAGAACACGTGGTGGTCAAAATGGTGCCGGACGCCAACCCCTGCAAAGGGGGCGGTACTGGTGGCCTGGTGACGCCAGGGGGTGTGTCCCCGTGTCCGGTGAATGGCGAGCCCGGGAAACTGGTCTTTGATGCGAGTCAGGGGTCGGGAGAACGGGTAAACCAGAAACCGGATGTGGTGTCTGAAAGCCGGAAGTCTGTCGGTGTCGCAGTAAAGCCGTCAGACGTTCCGGACAAGGGCGGTCACAGAGGGGGCCCCGGCTCTGTTGGCCACTCCTCTGTGGGAGGGGGGAGTGGTCCGGCGCCGGAGGCGGCTCCAGTGACGTCAGTGGCTCCTTCGTCCGCATCGCTGAAAAGTGGTGTAGGCGAGAAGGGGGCTGCTGGCATCGGGGGCGACGGTGGCCCCTTTCCCAAAAATGTTCCGCACATAGAAAAGATGGAGGTTAATGAGGCGGAGGGCACAGCGGGGACACCGCTTATAACATCTGGTGGCGTCCCTGCAAAGGTGCCTGATGATGCGGAGACTGAAAAAATACATAACATAGGACCAGGCCTGGCCAGAAGGATGACTGCAGGGGGACCTGGTGGGTTAAATAAAAAAGTTGCGGCTGTGGATGTGGGAACTGCTGGGGGTATGCAGGTGTCTGTAAATAAAGTTGCTGGAGTGTCTGCTGGTAATGGGGTGTTGAGTGCTGTGTCTGTAGGTGGTGAGGTGGTGGGTGGTGGGGATGGGGTATCAACCAGGGGCAATGGGCCTGGCGCTCCTCTTGCTGTGACATCCGGCAGGTCTTATGCTGGTGTGGCAGCGGGGGGACAGCGGGCCCACCCATCTTCATCCTCAAGGTCCGGGGACGGTAACTTGCAACAACGTCTCTTGGACGCTTTAAGAGAGGGAAAGCAAACCCTAACCATAGGGGGAGTGCAGAAGGACCTGTCTTTCTGGATAGACAGATATGGTCTAAATGCCTTCCGAGAGCAACGAGGAGATCAGTGGTCGCTCCCAACAGCCGGGCAGGCTGTAGCCAGGAGGAATGTGGTCCGTCTCCGGTGGCGTGGCAATGATGCGTGCCCTCCCAGAAAGAGGGTGGTGGAGCTGCTGCTGGGGATGGGCTTCAAGGCGAGTGACATCTTTGCCTTGATACATCCTCATGGCTCGGTCGAGTTTGACATCAG
Organism: Rhinoderma darwinii; assembly: GCF_050947455.1. Lineage (NCBI taxonomy): Eukaryota > Metazoa > Chordata > Amphibia > Anura > Rhinodermatidae > Rhinoderma > Rhinoderma darwinii. The sequence continues at coordinate 25,583 of NC_134691.1, read as the reverse complement.
CTTTGTTCACCTAGGGGGCCTTGAGGTCTTCTGGGGGAACTACGAGCTGATGAAGGACGAGCCTGGCTGGCGAGACTTTGCTGCACAAGCAATTTCTCGCCAAAGTGGTCCCAAGAGAGTGACCGTTCTTACCCGTAATGAGTCACTCTCTTGTATTGATATCATGACCTGGTTGGGAAGGTACGGAGAGGTAGTAGAGATGCCACGGAAGAACATGGATGAGTTTGGCATCTGGTCAGGGGCCTGGACGTTCATGGTTAAATTAAAGCGTCTGGGACAGACGGTGTCCCACATACCATCGTCTGCTTTCCTGGGAAGAGATCGGATCCTTGTCTTCTACCAGGGGCAGCCGAAGTTGTGTCACCGGTGTGGCGACCCCTCACATTTGAGTGCAGGCTGCAAGGTGCAGAAGTGTGCTCATTGTGGGGGGATTGGTCATCTAGCCGCATCGTGTGACCGTATTCGGTGCAACCTGTGTGGTGACTTAGGTCACCCGTTCAGTCGGTGTCCTCGCTCTGTTGTCAATGCTTGTTCCAAACCTGCGGAGGATGAAAGGAGGGAGGCCTCCGTGGGTGAGGGTGCGGGCAGGGACGATGGGGCACAGGGGCAAGGGAAGAATGCAAAGAAGGGTCCCCCTTCTCGCCAGAGAAGGGCGGAGAAGCGAAGGAAGGAGAGGATTTGGAGGGCGCTCCAGGAAACTGGGACAACCTCTGATTCGGATCTGGATGCCCCCCCTGAATCTGATGCCCCTGGGGAGGCCGAATTGAATGGGGAGATGAGGAGGATCCAAAGGGAGCAGAGGGCTGAGGACTCTCAGTCCTCCCACTATGAAAGTGTGGGAGAGGAAGAGAGGACTCAGCCTACAGCAAAAGGGACACCGGGCAAAACCCAAGGGCCAAATACATCTGGCCCCGCCCTGGCCCAGGAAGGTAAATCCTGTACCCCCCTGGTGCGCTCTACTGATCGATACCATGCTCTCGTGGACATTCCAGCCTCTCATACTAAGAGGGAGGGCATGGTAGGGCACCCTAGAGTCGTTGAGCCTCCCCTGCTGCAGGGGCCGTTGCCCCCAGAGGGGGAGGTTGACCCGGAACTTGGGGATGAAGATGGGAATAGGGTGGTGAATATGGACTCCTCAGTTTGCAAGAAGCGAGGCAAAGAAGGGGGGTCCTCATCAGATAGAGGGGGGGGTGGGAAGAAGAAAGCCGTCTAACTCAAACATCCATGATGGCGGCACCCATTCCGTTGACGCTGGCATCAATTAACGTTGCCAGCATTAAGTCAGATAGGGCGAGATTTGCAGCCTTTGATTTTCTTGGCCGAGTTGAAGCCGACATTTTGTTTTTGCAGGAGACCAGGCTGTCACTTTTGGCAGACGTCGTTAAATCTAGGAGGGAGTGGCGACGCGGGCCCTCCTACTGGTCTCTTGCGGCTGAGCCCTATAGCGGAGTGGCGGTCCTTTTCACCGCACCGGTAACATGCCGACGGATGATTGAGTTAGAAATGGGGAGGTGCTTGATCTTAGATGTCCTCATGAGGGGACAGGAATTAAGACTAATCAATATATACGGACCCCAGAGCAAATGGGACCGTAAAAGTCTCTTCATGAGGATTAAGCCTTTCCTTTTTTCAGGTCGACAAGTTATCTTTGGAGGGGACTTCAATACTGTCATGAGACCCCGAGATAGAGGAGGTTCCGGAGATAAAAAATTGACCTACGATAGTGTAGCATTAAAAAATATAGTTAGCGATGCTCGCCTGGTGGATATCCACATCAGGCATACCCCAGGCCACTCGGGTTTCACCTATCGTAGAGGTAGTTGTAGGTCTAGGATAGACAGGTTTTTTTTGAAGGAGGAAGCCATCTCTTCACCAGTGTCCGTTGTTGAGGTGGAGTTCTCCGATCACTGTATGATTATTTTCTCTTTGAACATTGCAGAGTCCCTCCAGATGGGAAGAGGTATATGGAGGCTGAATTCTACTCTCTTGGAAGAAGCGGAGATAAGACAGGCCTTTGAGGATTTTCTTCAGAGCCAGGTACCTTTGTTGGATCTCAGTGGTACTAAGTCTGAGTGGTGGGAGTTGTTTAAAGTCCGGGTGGCAGGATTTTTCCGCAGGCTCTCGAGCCTCAGGTCCATGAGTAGGTACCGCCTATATCAGGAACTGAGGAGGAAACTCGAACATCTGGTCTCAACCGGGGGTAGTGGGGAGGAGATCTCCGTGGTGAAAGCCTTGCTCAGGAGGTGTCAGTATGATAGGCACACATCTTTAGTTCTTGAGAGGGATTTCGGGAGGTACCGCTCGCCAGACCCCTACAGGAACTGTAAGATGTCAGTGAGTCGTAAGGTTGTGACAGGACTGATTGATAGTACAGGATCTCTGAAGAGATCCAAATCAGGGATCTTGGAGGTCGTCAGATCCTTCTACTCGCACCTCTTGGGGAAGCAAGATCCAAACCGAGACGAGATGTCGGCTTTCCTGGCTGAAACCATCCCTGAGCCAGGGGTAGACCCCTCTCTCGGTGGTTTGATAGATTCGATCAAGGAAGAGGAAGTGGGATTGGCGATTGATGGGCTTGCCCTCAAAAAATCGCCAGGGCCGGATGGCTTAACATCCGAGTTTTATAAGACTTTTAAAGGAACCCTAGTTCCCCTCTTGACTGAGGTGTTTAATGAGTGCCTTTCCTCGGGTACTTTGCCAATGTCAATGAGGAGGTCGGCCTTGATCGTTTTATCGAAGGGTAAAGACTCGACCCGTATTGAGAATTGGCGTCCCATAGCGCTGCTCAATACGGACAGAAAGGTTCTCGCAAAGGTGCTGTTTAATCGGCTGGTGAAGTTTGCATCCCGGCTCCTTTCGCCGGTCCAGCATTGCTCTGTTCCAGGCCGCAGCACATTTAGTGCTGTCCTCAGTGTCAGAGAGGCAGTGGAGCAGGGAAATTCTGGTCGGTGGGAGGGGTACATCCTGTCCTTGGACCAGGCCAAGGCTTTTGACCGGGTGGACCACGAGTACCTCTGGTCGGTCCTTCTGAGGTACGGCCTACCGGGGGGGTTTGTCAATTGGCTACAGACCTTATACACTGGGGCTGAGACTTTTGCGCTGGTGAACGGTTGGGTTGGAACCCCCTTTGAGGTTGGGTCTGGTGTCCGCCAGGGTTGTCCCTTGAGCCCTTTGCTATATGCGTTCGCAATTGATCCTTTTCTTAAAAGGATCGATCGTGGGCCATTGGCGGGAGTCGGGGCCGGCCTGGAGGGGCCGGAGGCCACTCAGAGGGTGGTTGCGTACGCAGACGACGTCTCCATTTTTGTCTCCTCGAGAGGGGAGGCAGAGTGGGTGATGTCGGAAGTGGAGCGTTACTCATTGGCATCTGGGTCCAAGATCAACCGGGATAAGTGCAAAAGTCTCTGGCTGGGAGGAGGAGATCCTGGTTTTGATCTCCCGGACACCCTTCCAGAGCCTCAGGGGTCTGCTAAGATCTTAGGAGTCGAATTTGGCCCGGGTGATTACCCCAAGAAGAACTGGGAGGATAGGCTGAATCTAGTTGCCCAGAAGGTCGACCAATGGAAGGGTTGGTCCTTAACCCTGAGGGAAAGGGTTCACTTGGCCAAGGCCTACCTGGTGCCCATGTTGCTTTACCTGGGCAGTGTGTGCATCTTGCCAGAACCTCTCTGGACTCGGGTCTATAGCCTGTTCTTCCAGCTGTTATGGGGGAACAGGCTCAACCTAATCAAGAGGGAGGTTACTTACCTACCAAGGACACTAGGTGGGTTAGGTATGGTTAACCCGGTGGTGTTCCTAGTGAACACCTTTGTTAAGATCAACCTGGCAAACCTCTGGCAAGAGAGGGCTCCTTGGTGGATATCCTCCTGCAGGGGGTGGTTTCGGCCTTTCTTCCAGGAATGGGAGAGAGGAGGGCAAGTGAAAGACCTGCGTACACCTCACGGACATCTCCCGGCTTATGCCACCCTGGCGCTGAAGATTGTTCGCCGGTGGGGTCTGGAGGTGTGGGAGATCAGGACCATGTCGAGAAAATTTCTTGACAAGAGGGTCCTGATGACCCACTTCCAGAAGCCCCTGGCGCTCAAAGACTGCCCAAGTAGTGACCTCGGGGTGGGATTAAAACTTTTAAATTCAGCGAGGATTCCCCAGAAGTTTTGGGATCTGGCTTGGCGTTGCTTCCATGGGAGACTGTATGTGAGGGACAATCTAAAGTGCAGAAGCTCTGATGATCGGGATTGCCCCCGGGAGGAGTGCGGCGGAGTGCTGGAAAGCATGGAGCATTTCCTGCTTCATTGCCCTTTCAATACAGAGGTATACAAAAGGGTGGGAGCCTCCATTGGTTGGCCAGGCCTAACCAGCCTCTCCTATGCTGGGTGGGCCTATGGAGTGTTCGGAGACCTCGGTGGTAGGGACCATGGCACCTTGTTTCTAGTCAGTATAGTGGTCAGGCACTTTATGTGGAATGCACGATGTCAAGTTTCTACCCAGAAGAAAATCCTCCTAGTGGATGAGGTTGTTAGCAATATCATGGGTGACCTGGTGAAGGTGCATTCTTTGGAGGTTGGCAGATTGGGAGCATCCAAAGCCTCTCGTCTTTGGAGGGGCTTTTCCTTTAGGGTGCCTTAATGTGTCTGCCTTCATGAGGGAGGGGGGGGGGTCGTCACCGGTGCTCAACTGGAGGTGGGGGTCTGCGTTCCGCTGAGGCACCAAAAAAAAAAATATAGCGATAGGGCTCGGAATAAGGGAAAGGTGAGGGTCAGCATAGGGTCAGCTTTCAATAGGGTCAAGAAAGGGCTAGTAATAGGGTAAGGAGATAGGGCAAGCGATAGGGAGGGTGCAGCGGTGGACATGGTACCCTGGCCTCTGGGGGGGTGCTGGGGGGGGCTTTCCCTACTCTCTATCTGGTGATGGGCTAGGTAAGCACAGGAAGATTTTTGTTTTGTTTAGGATTGAAATGGCAGGAAAAAGGTTTACAAGCGACCGAACTTGGTGCTTTCGGGTACGGTGTATTTTGTATATGGTTTGGTATTTGGACAAGTTGGTGACGTGTATTGTATTATATTGTAAAAATGTTGTTAGAATAGGGATAGACTTAAGGGGGTTAATAGATAGGTTGGGAGGGGGGTCGGGGGGGGGGGGGGTGTGCCTGACCCAGCCCCGGACTATGCGGACATGGGAGGACATGGGGCGGGGGGCTGGGCTGTTGGGTGTGGTGGCGGGGGCCAGCATCTAGACTATGCGGACATGGGAGGACATGAGGCGAGATGCTGGCTAGGGTGGTGGAGATTAGGTAAGAAGGGTAAGGTTAAGGAAAGTCAGGATGTGTATAGTGTGATTTAAAAAAAAAAAAAAAGGTGTGAATTAGTATTATTATATTTTGGATTGGATTGTTTTGTTTATTATTATTATTATTTTATTTGTTATTATTATGTTTGATTATTATCATCATTATTATGTTGTTTCTTTAGGCCCTTGGTTGACGCGGGTCGGGGGATTTTCTGTTAGTACTTTGGATTACGTTTATATGATGTTTGTATATATTCTAGTTATTGTTTAGCTTCGGATGAAGTGTAGATGTAAGTATATAAGAGTGGGGTGTATGTGGCCGGGTCTGGTATAGTTTTCTCTTCTCATATACAGAGATGTATATAAGAAAATTTGTTTATAAGAATTGGGTTGTGACTTTTTGGTTATATGGAATTAGTTATGTATTTGTTTTTCAGTTTATGTTTTGTAAATTTATATAAAATAAAGAGATACAGGATATAACTCAGGATCAGTACAGGATAAGTAATGTAATGTATGTACACAGTGACTCCACCAGCAGAACAGTGAGTGCAGCTCTGGAGTATAATACAGGATATAACTCAGGATCAGTACAGGATAAGTAATGTAATGTATGTACACAGTGACTCCACCAGCAGGATAGTGAGTGCAGCTCTTGAGTATAATACAGGATGTAACTCAGGATCAGTACAGGATAAGTAATGTAATGTATGTACACAGTGACTCCACCAGCAGAATAGTGAGTGCAGCTCTGGAGTATAATACAGGATATAACTCAGGATCAGTACAGGATAAGTAATGTAATGTATGTACACAGTGACTCCACCAGCAGAACAGTGAGTGCAGCTCTGGAGTATAATACAGGATATAACTCAGGATCAGTACAGGATAAGTAATGTAATATATGTGCACAGTGACTCCACCAGCAGAATAGTGAGTGCAGCTCTGGAGTATAATACAGGATATAACTCAGGATCAGTACAGGATAAGTAATGTAATGTATGTACACAGTGACTCCACCAGCAGAATAGTGAGTACAGCTCTGGAGTATAATACAGGATGTAACTCAGGATCAGTACAGGATAAGTAATGTATGTACACAGTGACTCCACCAGCAGAATAGGGAGTGCAGCTCTGGCGTATAATACAGGATATAACTCAGGATCAGTACAGGATAAGTAATGTAATGTATGTACACAGTGACTCCACCAGCAGGATAGTGAGTGCAGCTCTGGAGTATAATACAGGACGTAACTCAGGATCAGTACAGGATAAGAAATGTATTGTATGTACACAATGACTCCACCAGCAGAATAGTCAGTGCAGCTCTGAAGTGGGTGGAGTAGGACGTGTGGAGAGAGCTGCTGAGACTTCCGTGCAGGCCTTGGATCCAGGGACTTTCCTTATCCTATCTGCCCAGGCCTCATACCATCTGCCTGGGCTTGGAAAGTACCCTGAGGGGGGTTCCATCCTAGGATGGAGCCTCAGACCTCTACTTCCCAGAGCATGTCAGCGGGGGGTAGAGGGTCATCCCAGCTGGCTGGGAATATGCAAACGGTCGAAGGGGTGAGGAGATCATCTCGGGGCAAGGCTATCCTGGCTCCCCCCGTGGCTGGAACCCTAGATAAGGGTATGGAGACGCGGTCCGGCATGGTGATAGAGGTTTTGTCGTCTGGAGAAGGACCAGCACTGTCCGGACATTTGGATGACGGTCGTGTGGAGGAATGGGGACAGCTGAGGACCGGAGAGACGGTGGAGAACTTCAGCTCCCGTCTGGCTATGGAGGAGTATCGGGACCTCAAGAAGTCGCTGCAACGGCTCCGAGCGGACTTGGCGGTCGCCAGAGGAAGGGGTGCAAAAGCCTCAGGAGGTAAGAGGTCCCGATACCGTTTAAATGTGAAGTCTTTATTAGAGGAAATAAAAGAAGTGGAAGAAAGACGTGATGAGATTGTGGCAGGCGGAGGGGTGTTTGGAGAAAAATTAAAAAACGAAGAGAGGTTTGCCGAGATGGCAGCACCTATAAAAATAGAAAGTATGGAGGAAGACAGCAGAGCCCCAGACACAGCAAAGGAAAATGTGGTGGAGAAAATGGAGAGTGACACAGTAAAGTCCAGAGAAGGCCCAGATTCTGAGGCACCCAGGAGCAGTGAGGAGGAGGAGGGTGGACTCACAGCTGGGAATAATCAGGAGTGTTTTGAAACTGACAGTGAGCGGCCTCCAGGTATACTCACTCAGATCCGTAATGTGGAGTCGCCGGTATCCTTCCAGGTATTTTGTTTTGGTGCGGAGTTACCCGCAGAGGAGGAAAAGGAAAAGAAAAAAAAATCTGCTAAAGGTTCATTTAAACTGGTGTATACAGCAAGATCCTTCCTGTGCTCTGAGCCTGATGAAAGTCAGGATCAGGGCACAGGTCCTGCAAGACCCCCAGCTCAAGCCTCTGCAGTGGGGCTGGAGCGGGAATGCGGGGAGAGTGTTACGGGTCCGGCATTAGAACACGTGGTGGTCAAAATGGTGCCGGACGCCAACCCCTGCAAAGGGGGCGGTACTGGTGGCCTGGTGACGCCAGGGGGTGTGTCCCCGTGTCCGGTGAATGGCGAGCCCGGGAAACTGGTCTTTGATGCGAGTCAGGGGTCGGGAGAACGGGTAAACCAGAAACCGGATGTGGTGTCTGAAAGCCGGAAGTCTGTCGGTGTCGCAGTAAAGCCGTCAGACGTTCCGGACAAGGGCGGTCACAGAGGGGGCCCCGGCTCTGTTGGCCACTCCTCTGTGGGAGGGGGGAGTGGTCCGGCGCCGGAGGCGGCTCCAGTGACGTCAGTGGCTCCTTCGTCCGCATCGCTGAAAAGTGGTGTAGGCGAGAAGGGGGCTGCTGGCATCGGGGGCGACGGTGGCCCCTTTCCCAATAATGTTCAGCGCATAGAACAGATGGAGGTTAATGAGGCGGAGGGCACAGCAGGGACATCGCTTATAACATCTGGTGGCGCCCCTGCAAAGGTGCCTGATGATGCGGAGACTGAAGCAGTGTCTACCCACACAAAATGTACAGAAAAAATACACAACATAGAACCAGGCCTGGCCAGAAGGATGACTGCAGGGGGACCTGGTGGGTCAAATAAAAAAGTTGTGGCTGTGGATGTGGATGTGGGAACTGCTGGGGGTATGCAGGTGTCTGTAAATAAAGTTGCTGGAGTGTCTGTTGGTAATGGGGTGTTGAGTGCTGTGTCTGTAGGTGGTGAGGTGGTGGGTGGTGGGGATGGGGTATCAACCAGGGGCAATGGGCCTGGCGCTCCTCATGCTGTGACATCCGGCAGGTCTTATGCTGGTGTGGCAGCGGGGGGACAGCGGGCCTCAAGGTCCGAGGACGGTAACTTGCAACAACGTCTCTTGGACGCTTTAAGAGAGGGAAAGCAAACCCTAACCATAGGGGGAGTGCAGAAGGACCTGTCTTTCTGGATAGACAGATATGGTCTAAATGCCTTCCGAGAGCAACGAGGAGATCAGTGGTCGCTCCCAACAGCCGGGCAGGCTGTAGCCAGGAGGAATGTGGTCCGTCTCCAGTGGCGTGGCAATGATGCGTGCACTCCCAGAAAGAGGGTGGTGGAGCTGCTGCTGGGGATGGGCTTCAAGGCGAGTGACATCTTTGCCTTGATACATCCTCATGGCTCGGTCGAGTTTGACATCAGCTTTGTTCACCTAGGGGGCCTTGAGGTCTTCTGGGGGAACTACGAGCTGATGAAGGACGAGCCTGGCTGGCGAGACTTTGCTGCACAAGCAATTTCTCGCCAAAGTGGTCCCAAGAGAGTGACCGTTCTTACCCGTAACGAGTCACTCTCTTGTATTGATATCATGACCTGGTTGGGAAGGTACGGAGAGGTAGTAGAGATGCCACGGAAGAACATGGATGAGTTTGGCATCTGGTCAGGGGCCTGGACGTTCATGGTTAAATTAAAGCGTCTGGGACAGACGGTGTCCCACATACCATCGTCTGCTTTCCTGGGAAGAGATCGGATCCTTGTCTTCTACCAGGGGCAGCCGAAGTTGTGTCACCGGTGTGGCGACCCCTCACATTTGAGTGCAGGCTGCAAGGTGCAGAAGTGTGCTCATTGTGGGGGGATTGGTCATCTAGCCGCATCGTGTGACCGTATTCGCTGCAACCTGTGTGGTGACTTAGGTCACCCGTTCAGTCGGTGTCCTCGCTCTGTTGTCAATGCTTGTTCCAAACCTGCAGAGGATGAGAGGAGGGAGGCCTCCGTGGGTGAGGGTGCGGGCAGGGACGATGGGGCACAGGGGCAAGGGAAGAATGCAAAGAAGTGTCCCCCCTCTCGCCAGTGAAGGGCGGAGAAGCGAAGGAAGGAGAGGATTCGGAGGGCGCTCCAGGAAACTGGGACGACCTCTGATTCGGATCTGGATGCCCCCCCTGAAGCTGATGCCCCTGGGGAGGCCGAATTGAACGAGGAGATGAGGAGCATCCAAAGGGAGCAGAGGGCTGAGGATTCTCAGTCCTCCCACTATGAAAGTGTGGGAGAGGAAGAGAGGACTCCGCCTACAGCAAAAGGAACACCGGGCAAAACCCAAGGGCCAAATACATCTGGCCCCGCCCTGGCCCAGGAAGGTAAATCCTGTACCCCCCTGGTGCGCTCTACTGATCGATACCATGCTCTTGTGGACATTCCAGCCTCTCATACTAAGAGGGAGGGCATGGTAGGGCACCCTAGAGTCGTTGAGCCTCCCCTGCTGCAGGGGCCGTTGCCCCAAGAGGGGGAGGTTGACCCGGAACTTGGGGATGAAGATGGGAATAGGGTGGTGAGTATGGACTCCTCAGTTTGCAAGAAGCGAGGCAAAGAAGGGGGGTCCTCATCAGATAGAGGGGGGGTGGGAAGAAGAAAACCGTCTAACTCAAACATCCATGATGGCGGCACCCACTCCGTTGACGCTGGCATCAATTAACGTTGCCAGCATTAAGTCAGATAGGGCGAGATTTGCAGCCTTTGATTTTCTTGGCCGAGTTGGAGCCGACATTTTGTTTTTGCAGAAGACCAGGCTGTCACTTTTGGCAGACGTAGTTAAATCTAGGAGGGAGTGGCGACGCGGGCCCTCCTACTGGTCTCTTGCGGCTGAGCCCTATAGCGGAGTGGCGGTCCTTTTCACCGCACCGGTAACATGCCGACGGATGATTGAGTTAGAAATGGGGAGGTGCTTGATCTTAGATGTCCTCATGAGGGGACAGGAATTAAGATTAATCAATATATACGGACCCCAGAGCAAATGGGACCGTAAAAGTCTCTTCATGAGGATTAAGCCTTTCCTTTTTTCAGGTCGACAAGTTATCTTTGGAGGGGACTTCAATACTGTCATGAGGCCCCGAGATAGAGGAGGTTCCGGAGATAAAAAATTGACCTATGATAGTGTAGCATTAAAAAAATATAGTTAGCGATGCTAGCCTGGTGGATATCCACATCAGGCATACCCCAGGCCACTCGGGTTTCACCTATCGTAGAGGTAGTTGTAGGTCTAGGATAGACAGGTTTTTTTTGAAGGAGGAAGCCATCTCTTCACCAGTGTCCGTTGTTGAGGTGGAGTTCTCCGATCACTGTATGATTATTTTCTCTTTGAACATTGCAGAGTCCCTCCAGATGGGAAGAGGTATATGGAGGCTGAATTCTACTCTCTTGGAAGAAGCGGAGATAAGACAGGCCTTTGAGGATTTTCTTCAGAGCCAGGTACCTTTGTTGGATCTCAGTGGTACTAAGTCTGAGTGGTGGGAGTTGTTTAAAGTCCGGGTGGCAGGATTTTTCCGCAGGCTCTCGAGCCTCAGGTCCATGAGTAGGTACCACCTATATCAGGAACTGAGGAGGAAACTCGAACATCTGGTCTCAACCGGGGGTAGTGGGGAGGAGATCTCCATGGTGAAAGCTTTGCTCAGGAGGTGTCAGTATGATAGGCACACATCTTTAGTTCTTGAGAGGGATTTCGGGAGGTACCGCTCGCCCGACCCCTACAGGAACTGTAAGATGTCAGTGAGTCGTAAGGTTGTGACAGGACTGATTGATAGTACAGGATCTCTGAAGAGATCCAAATCAGGGATCTTGGAGGTCGTCAGATCCTTCTACTCGCACCTCTTGGGGAAGCAAGATCCAAACCGAGACGAGATGTCGGCTTTCCTGGCTGAAACCATCCCTGAGCCAGGGGTAGACCCCTCTCTCGGTGTTTTGATAGACTCGATCAAGGAAGAGGAAGTGGGATTGGCGATTGATGGGCTTGCCCTCAAAAAATCGCCAGGGCCGGATGGCTTAACATCCGAGTTTTATAAGACTTTTAAAGGAACCCTAGTTCCCCTCTTGACTGAGGTGTTTAATGAGTGCCTTTCCTCGGGTACTTTGCCAATGTCAATGAGGAGGTCGGCCTTGATCGTTTTATCGAAGGGTAAAGACTCGACCCGTATTGAGAATTGGCGTCCCATAGCGCTGCTCAATACGGACAGAAAGGTTCTTGCAAAGGTGCTGTTTATTCGGCTGGTGAAGTTTGCATCCTGGCTCCTTTCGCCGGTCCAGCATTGTTCTGTTCCAGGCCGCAGCACATTTAGTGCTGTCCTCAGTGTCAGAGAGGCAGTGGAGCAGGGAAATTCTGGTCGGTGGGAGGGGTACATCCTGTCCTTGGACCAGGCCAAGGCTTTTGACCGGGTGGACCACGAGTACCTCTGGTCGGTCCTTCTGAGGTACGGCCTACCGGGGGGGTTTGTCAATTGGCTACAGACCTTATACACTGGGGCTGAGACTTTTGCGCTGGTGAACGGTTGGGTTGGAACCCCTTTGAGGTTGGGTCTGGTGTCCGCCAGGGTTGTCCCTTGAGCCCTTTGCTATATGCGTTCGCAATTGATCCTTTTCTTAAAAGGATCGATCGTGGGCCATTGGCGGGAGTCGGGGCCGGCCTGGAGGGGCCGGAGGCCACTCAGAGGGTGGTTGCGTACGCAGACGACGTCTTCATTTTTGTCTCCTCGAGAGGGGAGGCAGAGTGGGTGATGTCGGAAGTGGAGCGTTACTCATTGGCATCTGGGTCCAAGATCAACCGGGATAAGTGCAAAAGTCTCTGGCTGGGAGGAGGAGATCCTGGTTTTGATCTCCCGGACACCCTTCCAGAGCCTCAGGGGTCTGCTAAGATCTTAGGAGTCGAATTTGGCCCGGGTGATTACCCCAAGAAGCACTGGGAGGATAAGCTGAATCTAGTTGCCCAGAAGGTCGACCAATGGAAGGGTTGGTCCTTAACCCTGAGGGAAAGGGTTCACTTGGCCAAGGCCTACCTGGTGCCCATGTTGCTTTACCTGGGCAGTGTGTGCATCTTGCCAGAACCTCTCTGGACCCGGGTCTATAGCCTGTTCTTCCAGCTGTTATGGGGGAACAGGCTCAACCTAATCAAGAGGGAAGTTACTTACCTACCAAGGACACTAGGCGGGTTAGGTATGGTTAACCCGGTGGTGTTCCTAGTGAACACCTTTGTTAAGATCAACCTGGCAAACCTCTGGCAAGAGAGGGCTCCTTGGTGGATATCCTCCTGCAGGGGGTGGTTTCGGCCTTTCTTCCAGGAATGGGAGAGAGGAGGGCAAGTGAAAGACCTGCGTACACCTCACGGACATCTCCCGGCTTATGCCACCCTGGCGCTGAAGATTGTTCACCGGTGGGGTCTGGAGGTGTGGGAGATCAGGACCATGTCGAGAAAATTTATTGACAGGAGGGTCCTGATGACCCACTTCCAGAAGCCCCTGGCGCTCAAAGACTGCCCAAGTAGTGACCTCGGGGTGGGATTAAAACTTTTAAATTCAGCGAGGATTCCCCAGAAGTTTTGGGATCTGGCTTGGCGTTGCTTCCATGGGAGACTGTATGTGAGGGGCAATCTAAAGTGCAGAAGCTCTGATGATCGGGATTGCCACCGGGAGGAGTGCGGCGGAGTGCTGGAAAGCATGGAGCATTTCCTGCTTCATTGCCCTTTCAATACAGAGGTATACAAAAGGGTGGGAGCCTCCATTGGTTGGCCAGGCCTAACCAGCCTCTCCTATGCTGGGTGGGCCTATGGAGTGTTCGGAGACCTCTGTGGTAGGGACCATTGCACCTTGTTTCTAGTCAGTATAGTGGTCAGGCACTTTATGTGGAATGCACGATGTCTAGTTTCTACCCAGAAGAAAATCCTCCTAGTGGATGAGGTTTTTAGCAATATCATGGGTGACCTGGTGAAGGTGCATTCTTTGGAGGTCGGCAGATTGGGAGCATCCAAAGCCTCTCGTCTTTGGAGGGGCTTTTCCTTTTGGGTGCCTTAATGTGTCTGCCTTCATGAGGGAGGGGGGTCGTCACCGGTGCTCAACTGGAGGTGGGGGGTCTGCGTTCCGCTGAGGCACCAATAAAAAATATAGCGATAGGGCTCGGAATAAGGGAAAGGTGAGGGTCAGCATAGGGTCAGCTTTCAATAGGGTCAAGAAAAGGGCTAGTAATAGGGTAAGGAGATAGGGCAAGCGATAGGGAGGTTGCAGCGGTGGACGTGGTACCTTGGCCTCTGGGGGGGGTGCTGGGGGGGGGGCTTTCCCTTCTCTCTATCTGGTGATGGGCTAGGTAAGCACAGGAAGATTTTTGTTTTGTTTAGGATTGAAATGGCAGGAAAAAGGTTTACAAGCGAACGAACTTGGTGCTTTCGGGTACGGTGTATTTTGTATATAGTTTGGTATTTGGACAAGTTGGTGATGTGTATTGTATTATATTGTAGAAATGTTGTTAGAATAGGGATAGACTTAAGGGGGTTAATAGATAGGTTGGGAGGGGGGTCGGGGGGGGGGGTGTGCCTGACCCAGCCCCGGACTATGCGGACATGGGAGGACATGGGGCGGGGGGCTGGGCTGGGCTGGGGTGTTGGGTGTGGTGGTGGTGGGGGCCAGCATCTGGACTATGCGGACGTGAGAGGACATGAGGCGAGATGCTGGCTGGGGTGGTGGAGATTAGGTAAGAAGGGTAAAGTTAAGGAAAGTCAGGATGTGTATAGTGTGATTTAAAAAAATAAATAAATATTTGGATTTGTATTATTATATAAAAAAAAAAAAAAAAAAAATGTGTGGATTAGTATTATTAGATTTTGGATTGGATTGTTTTGGTTATTATGATTTTATTTGCTATTATTATGTTGTTACTTTAGGCCCTTGGTTGACGCGGGTCGGGGGATTTTCTGTTAGTACTTTTGATTACGTTTATATGATGTTTGTATATATTCTAGTTATTGTTTAGCTTCGGATGAAGTGTAGATGTAAGTATATAAGAGTGGGGTGTATGTGGCCGGGTCTGGTATAGTTTTCTCTTCTCATATACAGAGATGTATATAAGAAAATTTGTTTATAAGAATTTGGTTGTGACTTTTTGGTTATATGGAATTAGTTATGCATTTGTTTTTCAGTTTATGTTTTGTAAATTTATATAAAATAAAGAGATACAGGATATAACTCAGGATCAGTACAGGATAAGTAATGTAATGTATGTACACAGTGACTCCACCAGCAGAATAGTGAGTGCAGCTCTGGAGTATAATACAGGATATAACTCAGGATCAGTACAGGATAAGTAATGTAATGTATGTACACAGTGACTCCACCAGCAGAATAGTGAGTGCAGCTCTGGAGTATAATACATGATGTAACTCAGGATCAGTATAGGATAAGTAATGTAATGTATGTACACAGTGACTCCACCAGCAGAATAGTGAGTGCAGCTCTGGCGTATAATACAGAATATAACTCAGGATCAGTACAGGATAAGTAATGTATGTACACAGTGACTCCAGCAGCAGAATAGTGAGTGCAGCTCTGGCGTATAATACAGGATATAACTCAGGATCAGTACAGGATAAGTAATGTAATGTATGTACACAGTGACTCCACCAGCAGGATAGTGAGTGCAGCTCTGGAGTATAATACAGGATGTAACTCAGGATCAGTACAGGATAAGTAATGTAATGTATGTACACAGTGACTCCACCAGCAGAATAGTGAGTGCAGCTCTGGAGTATAATACAGGATATAACTCAGGATCAGTACAGGATAAGTAATGTAATGTATGTACACAGTGACTCCACCAGCAGAATAGTGAGTGCAGCTCTGGAGTATAATACAGGATGTAACTAAGGATCAGTACAGGATATGTAATGTATGTACACAGTGACTCCACCAGCAGAATAGTGAGTGCAGCTCTGGAGTATAATACAGGATATAACTCAGGATCAGTACAGGATAAGTAATGTAATGTATGTACACAGTGACTCCACCAGCAGAATAGTGAGTGCAGCTCTAGAGTATAATACAGGCTGTACAGTACAGTACAGTAATGTAATTACAAAGCCACTAAACTTCTTTATAGGGACTGTCAACACAGAACTTGGAGGTGTTCATAACATATATAAAAGCAAACCATCTCATTCTTCCCATGTTTCCTCGCTATTTTAGTTGTACATATGAAGACAGCGTCAATAATCCAAGAAACTACAGATCACATCAGCCTCACCCAGCACCAGGGCAGGTTTTTTAGCATAAATGTGCTGATTTTCTGTTACTGTCACTGAGGACACTTTTCTATTTCTATCGGAGTTGTTAAATTGAAGACACAATAGACGTATCGGGAGGTTTAGATTGGCATCTGTCTTATCGTCCTCTGTTCTTGTACACAATGTAAATAGTTCTGTATTCAGAGCTTCTCTTCAGAAAATCACACATCACTACACACAAAATATCGATCAGATCGAGTCATGGGTCGTCTGTACAAAGGCTGAGATAACGGCTGCACAGGACGTCCACGAGGGATCAATGTGTCCACCAAAAACACATGTCTGGGATAAAGCAGCAGAGCAGGATAACTTCCCAGCTCAATGGCGGCAGCTTGTACAACATCTGAATTTCATGAATTGCCGGCGAGATAAATGACGCTAGACACTTAGGGCACTTCTTTTTATGAAGCGTTTTTTAAGGCCATTTTTTCAAACGGCCGCGTAAAAAAAACGCCCCGTCGGAACGAACCGCCGCTTTTCCCATTGAAATCAATGGGCAGAAGTTTGGAGGCGTTCAGCTTCCGTATTTTCAGCCGTTTTTCAGGGTGTGAACATCCCCTTATTAATGAGCTGAAACGGCAGCACAATTTTCTAATAACAGAAACGCCGCTATTGACAGGTGCGATCAATGTTGCTCCGGTGAATGGGATTTGGGGCTGGCTGTTATCTGTGTAACATTGGAATACACAAACGCTGCTTTTTTTCTTCGGCTTTGTTCACATTGTCGTTGGACGCTTCATTTAGACTCTTTTAGACTTGACGGGAAAAATAGAGAGGAAGGAATTTATAGGGCAAAACGAATTACACCACAAGGGAACCTAATATGTCAATGCAGTCTGTCGTTGAGGAGGGGGTTGGTAATTGTAGGATGGATCCCTCACTGAGCCGTGGTTTCCGTTATATAAGGATACCACAATGCAGATGTGAATAGAGCCTTATAGGCTATGGACACCTTTATACAGAATTTTTTTATTTATGGTAATTTGCTACCTAAATGCAAAATTAAGCCATTTTCTAAATAGTCTTTATTAAAAATTTCCAACCATTTTTCTGCTGTAGAGTCTGTGCAGCTCCTGTATATACCCGGCTCTGATGCTGCTTCTTAGTGTTAGACATAGCAGCAGGAGGGGGAAGGTTGGACATGGCAGAGTGTGGGGTTAAAAAGTTGCACTAGGTTCCAGGAGGCAATCTTTATTCTTTAATTCAACGTCAGACCGCCTGATATTCAGTTTGCACGTTGCTCATAACTTCAGATTTTCTCCTGCGGATGTGTCCTCCCAGTAATACATGCTGGATGTGAGGTCCGTGTGTCCAGGATGCTGCATCTGTCTTCACTAGCTCATGTATCACACAGCTTTCTCCCTACACTGATAGCCCGTGTGATACCCCCATCTGCTCTCCTCCCTATCTTCACTCCGATACAGTTTAGTTGTGTGATACCCCCTCCCTCCCCCTGTGCTTTCCTGCCTATCTACAATGATACAGTTCAGCTTGTTTCCACTATGCTCTCATCATCTTCACTCTGATACAGTTCAGCTTGTTTCCACTATGTTCTCATCATCTTCACTCTGATACAGTTCAGCTCGTGTGATCTGCCCTCCCTGAACACTTAACTGCTTTCCCCCCTCTCCACTCTAATCTGCCACGTACAACCACAGCCCGTCAAGGGAAGTGGACTGACAGATTTGAGTCAGGAGCAGCAGCAGAATGGTAAGAAATTCTTAACGAAGACTATTTAGAAAGTTGCCTAACCCCTTCCCGCCCTGCATCATAATAGTAAGTGGGTCTACGGTGCAGTTATGGACTGAGCGCAGAAGCTGTGTGTCCTCCATCACTTGTTGTTGCCAGGCGTATTATACAGCCGACACGTCGCTCTAATGGCCGCGATCGGAGATTATTCTGATCCCCGTCATTTGTCACAGTCAATAGATGACACAATAATAGTGACTGCTCCACTTAGATGCCATTGTGGGGTAACGATGAGTTGCCATGGCAGCCGGGGGCCGAAGAATGACCCCCAAGTCTACCATTTATGAGAACCTATTAGGCATTGCCTGTAAGACAAGTATAATACGTGGCAATACAGAAGTTATTATATAAGTAATCAGGAATTTGGATCTTCTAAAAAAAAATAAAAAAGTTAAATAAAGTTTATAGAAAAAAATTCTGGTGGAGTCATTTAGGTGTAGTGAGCTAAACCGGGACATCTTGTTGTACTGTGATGCGGGGATATATTCAGCATGCAGCATTTTCAGAAAAATAGACACATTACTCATATGAATGCCGGATAAACTGACGGACTGTGTATTATAAATGGGGCAAGTGAGATTCACCATGGATGACGTGCGTCACTGTTAATTCTGCATTGCAACATCTAGGACAGAGTAAGATGCAATGGTTGCGCCAAATTTACTATGGACTTTCTCCATCTTTTTTACGTAAAATATTGGCGTAAATATAAGAGAGCCGCTACATGGTATAAAGAATAGAAGTGCGTCATAAGTTGTGCCAATCGGATTATACCACCTGCACCATCTTGTTGAATTTCATTCAATTTGTGGTGCAATAAACAGGCTGATGACGAGTCTGGTGTTTATTTTGGCAACAAGGTGGCGCACGCTGCACACCATATTTGACACCATCTTTACGACTTAATGCTACATCCCACTGATGCCTCAAATCTGAACAGAACAAGACTTGGCGATTATTTCATGTATGCGGCGCACATCGCTGGCGTTATTTTTCTGCAGCACGTAACACCTCTTCCTCTTGATTTATGTGTCCATTGTGTTTGAAGACTCTGCGGTGCTCCTTGTGCATTTCGGAATCACACTACACGTGAGACTTGGCTCCACCGTACACAGATGCACGTGTCCCTCTCAGCGTGTCCCTCAGAGCGTGTCCCCCTCAGCGTTTCCCTCTCAGCGTGTCCCCCTCAGCGTTTCCCTCTCAGCGTTTCCCTCTCAGCGTGTCCCCCTCACCGTGTCCCCCTCAGCGTGTCCCCCTCAGCGTGTCCCTCTCAGCGTTTCCCCCTCAGCGTGTCCCTCTCAGCGTGTCCCTCTCAGCGTGTCCCTCTCAGCGTTTCCCCCTCAGCGTGTCCCTCTCAGCGTGTCCCTCTCAGCGTGTCCCCCTCAGCGTGTCCCTCTCAGCGTTTCCCCCTCAGCGTTTCCCCCTCAGCGTGTCCCTCTCAGCGTGTCCCTCTCAGCGTGTCTCCCTCAGCGTTTCCCTCTCAGCGTGTCTCCCTCAGCGTGTCCCTCTCAGCGTGTCCCTCTCAGCGTGTCTCTCTCAGAGTGTCTCCCTCTCAGCGTGTCTCCCTCAGCGTTTCCCTCTCAGCGTGTCCCTCTCAGCGTGTCCCTCTCAGCGTGTCTCCCTCTCAGCGTGTCTCCCTCTCAGCGTGTCCCCCTCAGCGTGTCCCCCTCAGCGTTTCCCTCTCAGCGTGTCTCTCTCAGAGTGTCTCCCTCTCAGCGTGTCTCCCTCAGCATTTCCCTCTCAGCGTGTCCCTCTCAGCGTTTCCCTCTCAGCGTGTCCCTCTCAGCGTTTCCCTCTCAGCGTGTCCCTCTCAGCGTTTCCCTCTCAGAGTGTCTCCCTCAGCGTTTCCCTCTCAGAGTGTCTCCCTCAGCGTGTCCCCCTCAGCGTGTCTCCCTCAGCGTGTCCCTCTCAGCGTTTCCCTCTCAGAGTGTCTCCCTCAGTGTTTCCCTCTCAGCGTGTCCCTCTCAGCGTGTCTCCCTCTCAGCGTGTCTCCCTCTCAGCGTGTCTCCCTCTCAGCGTTTCCCTCTCAGCGTTTCCCTCTCAGCGTTTCCCTCTCAGCGTGTCCCTCTCAGCGTGTCTCTCTCAGAGTGTCTCCCTCTCAGCGTGTCTCCCTCAGCATTTCCCTCTCAGCGTGTCCCTCTCAGCGTTTCCCTCTCAGCGTTTCCCTCTCAGCGTGTCCCTCTCAGCGTTTCCCTCTCAGCGTGTCTCCCTCTCAGCGTGTCTCCCTCTCAGCGTGTCTCCCTCTCAGCGTGTCTCCCTCTCAGCGTGTCTCCCTCTCAGCGTTTCCCTCTCAGCGTGTCCCTCTTAGCGTTTCCCTCTCAGAGTGTCTCCCTCAGCGTGTCTCCCTCAGCATTTCCCTCTCAGCGTGTCCCTCTCAGTGTTTCCCTCTCAGCGTGTCCCTCTCAGCGTGTCTCCCTCTCAGCGTGTCTCCCTCTCAGCGTGTCTCCCTCTCAGCGTGTCTCCCTCTCAGCGTTTCCCTCTCAGCGTGTCCCTCTTAGCGTTTCCCTCTCAGAGTGTCTCCCTCAGCGTGTCTCCCTCAGCGTTTCCCTCTCAGAGTGTCTCCCTCAGCGTGTCCCCCTCAGCGTGTCTCCCTCAGCGTGTCCCTCTCAGCGTTTCCCTCTCAGAGTGTCTCCCTCAGTGTTTCCCTCTCAGCGTGTCCCTCTCAGCGTTTCCCCCTCAGTGTTTCCCTCTCAGCGTTTCCCCCTCAGCGTTTCCCCCTCAGCGTTTCCCTCTCAGAGTGTCTCCCTCAGTGTTTCCCTCTCAGCGTGTCCCTCTCAGCGTTTCCCCCTCAGTGTTTCCCTCTCAGCGTGTCCCCCTCAGCGTTTCCCCCTCAGCGTTTCCCCCTCAGCGTGTCCCCCTCAGCGTGTCCCTCTCATCGTGTCCCTCTCAGCGTGTCTCCCTCTCAGCGTTTCCCTCTCAGCGTTTCCCTCTCAGCGTTTCCCTCTCAGCGTTTCCCTCTCAGCGTTTCCCTCTCAGCGTGTCCCTCTCAGCGTGTCCCTCTCAGCGTGTCCCTCTCAGCGTGTCCCTCTCAGCGTGTCCCTCTCAGCGTGTCCCTCTCAGCGTGTCTCCCTCTCAGCGTTTCCCTCTCAGCGTTTCCCTCTCAGCGTGTCCCTCTCAGCGTTTCCCTCTCAGAGTGTCTCCCTCAGCGTGTCTCCCTCAGCGTGTCCCTCTCAGCGTTTCCCTCTCAGCGTGTCTCCCTCAGCGTGTCCCTCTCAGCGTTTCCCTCTCAGAGTGTCTCCCTCAGCGTTTCCCTCTCAGAGTGTCTCCCTCAGCGTTTCCCTCTCAGCGTGTCCCCCTCAGCGTGTCTCCCTCAGCGTGTCCCTCTCAGCGTTTCCCTCTCAGCGTGTCTCCCTCAGCGTGTCCCTCTCAGCGTGTCCCTCTCAGCGTGTCTCCCTCAGCGTTTCCCTCTCAGCGTGTCTCCCTCAGCGTGTCCCTCTCAGCGTGTCCCTCTCAGCGTGTCTCCCTCAGCGTGTCCCTCTCAGCGTGTCCCCCTCAGCGTGTCCCTCTCAGCGTGTCTCCCTCAGCGTGTCCCTCTCAGCGTGTCTCCCTCAGCGTGTCCCTCTCAGCGTGTCTCCCTCAGCGTGTCCCTCTCAGCGTGTCTCCCTCAGCGTGTCCCTCTCAGCGTGTCTCCCTCAGAGTGTCTCCCTCAGAGTGTCTCCCTCAGAGTGTCTCCCTCAGAGTGTCTCCCTCAGAGTGTCCCTCTCAGCGTGTCCCTCTCAGCGTGTCCCTCTCAGCGTGTCCCTCTCAGATAGCTGCTGGTGAGGTTTGAGGTGAGAGATGAGTGTGATGAGGACTCTGCATAGAATAGTTTATTCCTGAAACCCTAAGTCATGTCATTGTGAGTAATCAGGATATCTAAACAGAATGAAGGCGAGCTGCTCCTGGGGACTCGGTCCTGGACAATGACCAGCAGTTCTTTGACTACAGGGTCCACTGATTATTTTCCGCAGAGCAGCTCCCCTCCCCCTCCATCTGAACTCTTCAGTGACTCTATACTCTATGCAGCATACTGAGATCTGAACACCCTCCACCCCAATCCCACCCCTCTCCCCCGTGAACTGATCTGGGCTCAAATTTTAGTTTTTTTCAATTCAGCCAATTTATGAGGAACAGGCAAAGCCCCAAATTCCTCTTCACCTCAGATGTCACATCTAATGCATGGACGCCTGATATTTATAGACACCAGTCTGATCTAATGACAGTCTTAGGCCGGATTTACACGAGCGTGTGCAAAAGGCACTTAACAGCTCGGTGTGTCATCCCATATGATGATTTTGTGTGATTTTCGCGCATCATTATGACACTCTGTTTGGATGTTTGTAGCACGTGGTGCTTTTCTGTTCTCATTCATCCTTTTGACTGCTGTTGCGCAAATCACGCACGGCACACGGAAGTGCTTCCGTATTGCGCGTGATTTTCACGCACCCATTGACTTCAATGGGTGCGTGATGCGCAAAAACCCAAAAATATAGGACATGTCTGCACAGCCCCATAGACTAACATAGGTCCGTGCGAGGCGCGTGAAAATCGCAAGCGTTGCACGGACGTATAGCCCTTACCGAGAGGCTAAAAGTGCCCAAAGCTCTTGGAGGACCGATCAGAGCGTGCATGGAAGAACGTTAACTGGCTGTTAGGCCTTATTCAGACGAGCGTATTTCACATCCATGTACCCCTTCCCGCCGCAGCCCTCTTTCAGATTTTCATTTTCGTTTTTTCCTCCCCACCTTCCAGAAGGTATAGTCCTATGAGGGCTTGATTTTTGCGGGACGAGTTGTAGGTTTTCGTAGCACCATTTATTTTGCCGTATAATGTACTAGGAAACGGTAAAAAAATTATTTGTGAGGTAGAAAATGAAAAAAACTGCGATTCCTCCATGGGTTTTTTGGGCGCCGTTTTTACGGAATTCACTGTGCAATTAAAACCACATGTTATCTTTATTCTGCGGGTCAATACGATTACAGCGATACCAAATATATATCGTTATTTCTATATTTTACTGCTTTTACAAGTAAAAACATAAGTGTAAAAAAGAACATTTATTTTGTGTCGCCAAATTCCGAGCGCCGTAACTTTTTTTTTTTTTTTGTCGATTACGCGGTATGAGGGCTTATTTTTTGCAGGATAAGCTGTGGGTTTTAATGATACTATTTTGGGGTACATGCGACGGTTTGATCACTTTTTATTTTTTTTTGTGGGAGATTAGGTGACCAAAAAATAGACATTCTGGTGTTTACATTTTTTTTTCTACGGCGTTCACCGTGCGGGTTAAATAATGATATATTGTAAGGGCATGCCCACACGTGGCGGATTTCCTCCGCAACTGTCCGCATCAATGCCGCATTGCAGATTCTGCGGCGAATCTGCCCAAAATGTGCAGTAAATTGATGCGGACTAGCTGCTGCGGACTGCGGTAAAAGTGCTTCCCTTCTCCCTATCAGTGCAGGATAGAGAGAAGGGACAGCACTTTCCCTAGTGAAAGTAAAAGAATTTCATACTTACCGGCCGTTGTCTTGGTGACGCGTCCCTCTTTCGGCATCCAGCCCGACCTCCCTGGATGACGCGGCAGTCCATGTGACCGCTGCAGCCTGTGATTGGCCTGTGATTGGCTGCAGCTTGTGATTGGCCTGTGATTGGCTGCAGCCGTCACTTAGACTGAAACGTCATCCTGGGAAGCCGGACTGGAGACAGAAGCAGGGAGTTCTCGGTAAGTATGAACTTCGATTTTTTTACAGGTTGCTGTATATTGGGATCGGTAGTCACTGTCCAGGGTGCAGAAACAGTTACTGCCGATCGCTTAACTCTTTCAGCACCCTGGACAGTGACTATTTACAGAAGTCTCCTAGCAACGCTCCCGTAATTACGGGAGCCCCATTGACTTCCTCAGTCTGGCTGTAGACCTAGAAATACATAGGTCCAGCCAGAATGAAGAAATGTCATGTCAAGAAAGCAAGACGCATCCGCAGCACACATAACATGTGCATGACAGCTGCGGACTTCATTGCGGAATTTAGAATCTCCATTGAAGTCAATGGAGAAATTCCGCCATGAGTCCGCAACCAGTCCGCCACTGCTCCGCAACAGACAGAGCATGCTGCGGACACCAAATTCCGCACCGCAGCCTATGCTCCGCAGCGGAATGTTACGCATCGTCTAAACGAACACTTCTAAATAAAATTGGGAGGCAATGGAGAAACGGCTCCGCTGCGGATTAACGCTGCGGAGTGTCCGCTGCGGAATTCAAGAGGAATTCCGCCACGTGTGGCTTTGCCCTAATAGTTCAGACTTTTACGGATGCGGCGATATCAATTATGTTTATTTTTTTACTATGCTCTAGGGGGGAAATGGGAAAAGGTTTTATTTTTGTTTTTTTGTTTTTACATTAAAAAAAAACTTTATTAAACTCATTTTTACTTTTTTTATTAGTCCCCCTCGGGGACTTCAACCAGCGATCGTTAGATACTAATGTATTGCAGTATATCGTGATTCTGACAGGCCGGAGGCAGCGCTTAATAGGTGCACAAAGATGGCGGACCTGGGGTCCTTCATTAAGCCTCCAGGTAGCCATAGCACCCATCGCCCCGCTATTGACCGCAGCATTTAATGAGTTAAACGAGCGGGATCGCGCTCGAGTGCGATGCCGCTCGTTACTCTGAAGAGTATTTTGTAACAAACAGCCGACACCGGCATCGTATGGAGCGCGTTCACTCCGTGAGCCCGTTCCATACTTCCCCTACCCGACTTTGGTGTATGGATACGTCAAATGAAGGGAAGGGGTTAAATACACGGTGTCGAGAAACTTTAACTTGATTTTTTTTAATGGCTTTTGTTGTGTGATATCACGCTGCAGCAAGTTATCGGAGTGAAGATAAAGATGCCGACATCCGTACTGTCAGTTTAAGTAACGGGCGGCACATGGAACAACGAAATTCAGTGAGGCTGTTCACACATCATATGGATACTGGGTACCAATTATGGAGACAATATGGCACCTGGGCCTTGTTCACACAGTGCAGATTTGATGCAGATTTTGCATGTATTTTTTAAGCCAAAACGAAAAAAAAGGAACCTAAACAGAAGAATTATTTAAAGGAAAGCCTTAGACTCTGTTCACACAGGGACAATACGCTGCGTAATTTCACGCAGCGTATCCGCCCTGTGCGCCACAGGGAATTCCAGGCGAAAAAGCGCACCAAATTGCGGTGCATTTTTTTGCCTGGAATGTTCGCTGCGGAAAACTGCAGCACTTACCGACCTGCGAGCACGATGACGTGTCATCCCAGGAGAACGCTGCAGACTGTGATTGGCTGTAGAGGTCACATGGGATGAAATGTCATCCCCGGAGGCCTCGTTGGAGGGAGGAACACAGACTTCTGGGTAAGTATGAGACTTTTTTTCTGTGTTGCGTTCTTTGCGGCAGAATCGCTGCGAACCCACCGCAAAAAAAAGTAACAACTGCTATTCGTTGCGGGATTTACCTCCACATTGAATCCAATGGGGAAAACCTGCAACAACACAGAAGCGTTTACAGGAATACAATTGACATGCTGCGAAATAAAACTCCGCACCGCGGGTCAATTTCTGAGCGTTTTTTAGTATCTATGCAGCGTGTGGAGGACATTTGTTTTATCTCATCCACTTTGCTGCTACTGGATTTGGTGCGGATTTTCCGCAACAAATGCCGTTGCGGAAAAACCGCAGTATTTATGCAACATGTGAAATGACCCTTAAAGTGTCCCCTCTCCTGGATCTAATTCTGGTTTTGGCTTGGAAAATGCATTCAAAATCTGCATTCAATCCGCACTGTGTGAACAAGACCTTGCAGTTGTTATGGAGACACTGGGTGGCACTTTGAGGGGTCTTTCCCCCCCAGTAAAGGCATGGGGGGGGTAGCTATTTTTTATTTCATTATGTGTGTGTGTAATGACAGAAGACGTACCCCCCCCACCCCCCCCTGCGGTCTATAGACACCTGCGGCTGAGAGGATT